>NW_015634019.1:400741-405760 GCF_001515625.1 Sinocyclocheilus rhinocerous | reverse complement strand
TACTCTGCAGGTTCAGGAAACAGTCCTCCATAAAATGCGCTGCACACATCTGAATATTTGGGCTGAACTGTTCTGGAACAGTGTTGTAAATACAACTTAACCACTGATTTCTAGTTGTGTCCTCTTTTGGAAGGTCAAACAAAGTAATTTCGCTTTCACAACGAAACACACAGCGTCACACATGACGGGCTTGAGAACAGCGCGGCCGGCGGACTCGAGTGAAGAACGGTGCGGCCGGCGGATTCGATGAAGGAGTGGCCGGCAGGCTTGCGGCAACCATATGTGACGACCCTTGGGCTGGACTCTGCTTCATCCACGGCAACTTTAGGGATCTTATCTATGCACGAACAGCTTGTAACACTCCAAAGAGAAAGGAAAATTTGAAATTGCATCATATGACCCCTTTAATGAAAAAAAATGGGAAAAGCTGAAACAAAATTATAAAGTAAGATAATTTTGTTATTTCTAATACAGAAATTAATTGACATTGTGCTGTTAAAATGACTGCTTTTGTATTATGTCCGCAGACTGGTGTGTGCAGTGAGGATGGAGAAGTCCACAGCAGCATCCTGTATATGGTCTAGTACAGGGGTGCCCAAACTCGGTTCTGGAGGGCCAGTGTCCTGCAGAGTTTAGCTCCAACCCCAATTAGACACAACTGAACCAGCTAATCAAGCTCTTACTAGGCATACTAAAAACTTCCCACCTAGTGTGTTGAGGCAAGTTGGAGCTAAACTCTGCAGGACATCGGCGCTCCAGGACCGAGTTTGGGCACCCCTGGTCTAGTGCTATGAGACCCTCCATCAATCCACCTGCCCTTGTTGCCTCATCTGGTCCAGATGTTGCTGTGGCCTCTTCATCCTCAGTGAGCCCAGAGCCAGCGAGAGCATCAAGAAAAAGACGAAAAGACACTGAAGATATGATTTTGGTTGAGTTTGTCCTGCTGGTTTCTGTTCATACAATGGAGCCTGACTTTCAGAAGCTTCAAAAGCATAATGAAATAATGTCATGAAGCTTTTATCCAAAGTTACTTACAGTGCTCTTATTACAGGGACCCTCAATCCCCTGGAACAACCTGGAGAAAAGAGCTTTGCTTAAGGACACACTGGTGGTTGCGAACCAGCAACCTTTTGCTTATCAGTTCAGTGGCCTTTGGTCTTCCTCATCCTCGATGTCCCCATTGAGAAGACTGAGATTGCACGCAGCACGCAACAACCTCAGGCACGAAAGCAGGGTTCACCTTTAAGGCCTTGAAGAAAATACAACGCCAGCATGTTTTCAGCATGCCAAACTCTACTATGTTTCATGCACAGGAGTGCTTGTTGTTGAAACGAGCTATACAGGGTTCCGTAAGGCTCTTTCCCATCCATGATCAGATTCCAATCTGACTGCAGCAATGAGGGTCATGATGGATGGCAAAGACAGGTGAAGGTGGGCACGGTGGTCGGCTACTTCACCGCCTGTAAATACATGATTGTTAGAATAATAAGTTTGAATAAAGCCTTGTTTAATCTTTTGTTGAATTGTATATGCATTTATTTATTGTGATGCTTACTTTTATTCATCCTATTATTTTCAGTAAATAAAATATAAATATTTTATTAATTCATGCATTAATTCATTGCTTGACTGAAAATTGATGTACTCTCATCGACTGCATTTGACTAACTAGTGTATATTCATGGATAGTATGTCATATGACAAAAATGACATTTTGCTTGTTTTACTAAAACATATCTTTTTCAGTAAAAACAAAAGTAATATAATTAATCATTAGTTAGCATTTATCATTATTATTGTGCATAAGCGTTGGGGTGGCTAGCAATGCAATTCATTCTGGGGTAATCTTAATTTTTGAGGAGTAATACTTACATTTTTCAAGTATAAAGTCAACAGTCTTCTCCAAAGGCAAGATCTTCGAGCAGCTGCCCGACGTCTCCTTTGTGCAGATATTGCAAACATTGCAAATGCTGAGGAAAGCCGTAGATTCAAGATGGTTGAATCTAACAATAACAAATCATAATGACAAAAAAAAAACAAAAAAACAACATAAATATAATTGGTTTGCGTTCCTCATATGATATTATTTACAGTGAAAAAAAGCACAATGACAAGGTTACATATCTTTGAATAATTCATCTTAATGCATTTATGCATCTGGCTTTTGAAGCCAGAGGGATGAAACAAGATAGTTAAATTCAACAAGAAAAAGAAGAAAACATTAAGGAGATTTAAGCCACTTTTTCTTGTGGATGAAAAATTTTGCACATGAAATGAAATTCATAACATATTCAAGAGATAACGATTTTCTTCAACAAGACCACAAAATGAGGAAATGTCATCAACATCAAATTTTTTACAGATGGATTTAACCTGTTGGTCATATCTGTTATAATAAGCACAAGTTGTTGCACTTGTCGTAGGTAATAACGTCGTAGGTCACATGATAACGTCAACATGGCGGATGATGTCCGGATCGCATTCATACTTACATTTTTTTTTCTATAGCTAACAAGCATTGTTCAATACTGAAGCCACATTTTCAAAACTGTTCACACATTCAGCGATACAAAAGTCTAAGCGGACCAAACTGTGAATCATTTTTCATTGCTTTCACACAAAATACATTCACTGACCACATTTTACAAAATCCATGAACACTTTTGTCATTCATACTCCACAACCTGCAAAACTCTATACATTTTCAGCACATTTTTCAGTTGATGATACACTGCTTTCAAAACTCATAAAAGCACATTCAAATCAGAAAATGGCAAACTCTGCCCATTTCTGCAGGAATTATATTGAAATATAACATCTTATCAGAATACTTACTATGAAATTACAGTTCCCCTTCAGGAACTCGAGCACGCAGGGGCGTTCCCAAAGCGACTTTGACGCAGCGTCTCGTTCCATCGGGGAACCATGGTTACATATGTAACCTAGAGACGTTTTTCTCATTTGCTAAGACACACTAAATGAAACTAGTATCCACTTGATCTTCATCACATTCTTAGCACAGCAGAAGTCTTGTCTTGCAAATGCCTAAACACTTTTTCATTTTTTTCACACATTTTTCACACCCTTTGTCAAAACAGTCATCACAGATCTCATTGAAAGACCCCAAACTCTATTGGATTCACTGTGTTGAACAAAAGGAAAACATATAGTCACAGCTGATAGAAAGTACTTGCATAATGCACCTGTGTGAAACTCATTTGCACAACACTTCAATCAGTAATCAGTCCTCATCCATCCATAAAAGATGCCACCTCTGTATTGCTACTTGCAAGCATGGATCAAAGAGGCCAAAGGCATGGAAGGAGAGTAAAAGGACATGGCAGAGCGGCCCGAGGAAGAGGAGATTGCATGCGTGGTGGAGGAGCCGCAGCAAGAGGACAAAATAGAGCTCAAGTTTCAAATAAAATTCGGGCAACAATTATTGACCATGTCATCAATCATGGCTTGTCCTTTAGAGAGGCTGGAAAAAGGGTCCAGCCCATTCTGAGTTGGAGCACTGTGGCATCTATTGTCAGGCTTTTTCGGAATGAGAACAGGTAAGTCACAATATTACTGTATATCACTGTGTATTTCAGCTTAACTGTATTGCCCTGTTAGGCAGGCACGTGCAGAGGGGGGTGCGGGGGGTGCTTGAGCATCTCTTGGGCAGTTTTGATGCCCAAAATGCCCTTTTGTCAAGGCATTTTTTTTTTCAGTTGCTAACATACCTTTGTCCAATCTTCTGATTTCTAGTCGTGTCCTCTTTTGGAAGGCCAAACAAAGTATTTGCGCTTTCGCAACGAAACACACAGCGTCTTCACAACATGGCGGCAGTGATGGAAGCAACAATAGAGAAAAAGTTTTGCTCAGCAAGAAAAAAATTTAGAGGGAACATTGGTTACCAGGGTGATAATTTACGTTTCTTTGTTTAATCAGAAGCATCAGCATAACAGAAAGAACAGCCGAACACTCACACCTACCACTCGCTTCTTCTCTCTCCATTTACCCAAACACACTCTGCCTTAAAGGGTCAGGGGGAACAAAATATCTTTCTATTGTCACTCAGTAGCTGGATGTCTAAGTGGTGCCCGCTAAATAACATAGACAAGTTTCAATCATAGACATAGTTTCATAGACAATTTGATGACTTTTTGGGGTAGACTTGACCCTACGGGTGACGTCACAGACACTACTAGGATTAACGTAAGATTGACGTAAGTTATTCACATCGCCACTAATGATGTCCGACTTCGCCAGTCAGAGATCACTAAAAGTAACATTAAAGAGGTGTGTGAACTTGCAAGCATGATGTCAGACACTGTAATATGCTCTGGTACCCTCCCTGCTTACCGTGGTGACACGATACATAGCAGACTGTCGTCACTTAATGGCTGGATGTCTAAGTGGTGCCCACAGAATAACATAGGTTTCATAGATAATTGGATGAGTTTTTGGGGCAGACCTGACCTGTTGAAAAGAGATGGTCTTCATCCCTCCAGGGGTGGTGCTGCTTTTTGCTCTAGAAATATGGCACATAGTCTTAGAGTTTGTACTTGACTAACTGGGGCCCAGGTCAGGAAAGACTGGCTAAACCGACCGTCTGCTAGCCCCCTCACGCCACAGAAATCAGTTAATTCTCAGCACATAGAGACTCCTACACCTAGATATCATACTATGGAGACTGTGTCTGTTCCCCGAACTAGCAAATACAAAAAATATCCAAATCAATTTAAGGGTAAAAATTTTATTGATATTCAACAAATAAAAAACAGATATAATACAGATAAACACATGATAAAGCTTGACTTATTGAATAATTAGACCCCTTTCTACTAAAGTGCTTTTTGTAAATGATATGATCACAGATCAAAACCTAGATGTGCTCTGTTTGACAGAAACCTGGCTAAAACCAGATGATTACATTACTTTATAAGAGTCTACCCCCCAAAATTACAAAAGGTGAAGGGGGAGGTGTTGCTATAAATTATAGTAATATTTTCAGTATTTCTCAGAGGTCTG
>NW_015634019.1:395876-397465 GCF_001515625.1 Sinocyclocheilus rhinocerous | reverse complement strand
GTTTGTACTTGACTAACTGGGGCCCAGGTCAGGAAAGACTGGCTAAACCGACCGTCTGCTAGCCCCCTCACGCCACAGAAATCAGTTAATTCTCAGCACATAGAGACTCCTACACCTAGATATCATACTATGGAGACTGTGTCTGTTCCCCGAACTAGCAAATACAAAAAATATCCAAATCAATTTAAGGGTAAAAATTGTATTGATATTCAACAAATAAAAAACAGATATAATACAGATAAACACATGATAAAGCTTGACTTATTGAATAATTAGACCCCTTTCTACTAAAGTGCTTTTTGTAAATGATATGATCACAGATCAAAACCTAGATGTGCTCTGTTTGACAGAAACCTGGCTAAAACCAGATGATTACATTACTTTATAAGAGTCTACCCCCCAAAATTACAAAAGGTGAAGGGGGAGGTGTTGCTATAAATTATAGTAATATTTTCAGTATTTCTCAGAGGTCTGATTTCATGCATAATTTGTCTTAAGTAATGCTGCTTTATGTAACATTATCTAGTGTAATAAGTGTTAATAATACATCCCCTGTGACATTTGTACTGGCTACTGTATACATTCAACTTTGAAGTCTGCCAGCTAAAACCAGCTTTGTCATCATTGGAAGGGTAAGTCAACTGTGTTGTTAGCTAACATAATCGACCCTAGCTGTCAGTTGTTTGTAGGTAGCCAGCATAGCTATATCACTGTGAGTAGAGTAGACATCATAAATGTCATGAAATCTTGACACGTTTAATCCCAAATTTTTCCCAGACATGAAAATATCGAAATGAGGTGTCATTAGTTGCCCCTTGAAATAATCAATAATTATTTTTTGAAATTTCTATGGAAAAGTGTGTGGAAAATTGTGTTTTATGTTTGGTCACAATTGACCGGTGGGATAATGTGTATACTGAAAATTCTTATATAGACTATATCAGCCCAGTTATTTAACACATTTTAAACTCTTTCATGTAATTTTAGGGTTACTATTAAACATAAAAACCCTTATACAACATTTATAGGAATACTGAGATAAAACACAATTTTTTTTTATAAAAATACAACGTTTTATTACAGTGAACCATTTTAGTCGTCTATTGGGATCCTTAGGAATATGATAAAATTATTTCCCCTTTGCTTTTCCCCGCCTGTTCTGGCATCCTGGCGCACAGCAGCTGTCCGCCATGTTGAAATAGTTAGGGTTGTAAGGTCTAAACGGTCTGGTTTTAAATTATTGTTCGACCACTGTCGATACCAATGCTACAGCCGCTCTAGCGCTCTCCTGATGGTCTGCCAAAATGTTGGAGTTTAGATTGCGTGACGCCAACCTACGGAGCTCTATATAACCCGCAGCTACCTGCTGTATCGTCATTCTCGCTCTCTTCCCCGTGGAAGATGTTGGAAGCCATCCTTAGCAGACTTTGGGAATTATTGCTCAACAGCTTACAGACAAAGCTGCAAGGTAAAGTCCCAAACGCAGTATTTTCCTAACGTTTCGTTGAGTGACCACACTTGGAGTTGGATAACTAACGCATTAAGGTGAGTTTTTCAGCTCTAAGTTCTCCAAAAAAAAAAAAAAAAAA
>NW_015634019.1:354633-395824 GCF_001515625.1 Sinocyclocheilus rhinocerous | reverse complement strand
AAAGCCACGGAGGGAAAGCCCGTCCTCCACATCCTTGTGCCTGTGGAGTGTGGATTTCTGCCAATGATTCACACAGTCTCTGCATCTCCTGCCTGGGCACTAAACACGCTCACGCAGCACTATCCAACCCTGAGGGCTGCCCTCACCAGGGCCATGCAGAGACATTTGGAGGGGCAGGTGCTCAAAGTATAAAAGGGGCACATGGAACATGGCTTTTAATATGCTGTGCGCCTTGCTGATACGTTTATCGAAACGAATGCTTCTGTATTGATGCAGCAGCAAATGCCGTGACGCAGTTTTGAAAAAGAAACAGAACAGAAAAGACCATTTTAAGTTTAAAAGTTAAAGAATTTTTTCTTTGTACCTTTTAATTACTCTGGAATTAGAAATTGAATTAAATTATTATTATTATTATTATTATTATTATTATTATTATTATTGAGTTTACAGGGTATGGTGGTTTTGTTGTTGTAAACACTACAGTTGTTGTTGTTGTTGTAGAACAAAATATTTCTGTCTTTATTTAAAATAGAATTCTATTTTAATCCTGTTCTGAATTTGAATGACAATGATAATAAAAATAATTTAATAAGTATAATTCGGAGGATGAGAAAATCAGTAAAATCACTGTTTTACCAGTGTTGTGATAATTATTTTAATGCATTCTATGTTTTTTTTAAATAAATACTGTAACAATAATAGTTTTAATAAAAGTATGAATAGTTTTTAGTCAGAAACATAAAAAGGACAAGATCACTCTACGTCCTTTAAACTTTTCCCAATTAAACAGCAAGAACGAAAGAGAACAGGCACTTTTGTTTATATTGCTGTGTGTAGAACAACGTTAGCTACATTTTTAATATTTAATAAATATTTAATTTTAATAAAATGTAAATTCATTTATTCGGGCAGGTGTGTTCACGTAGTGGTTTCTAGATTTAAATTCAAATAGACAGTATCGGTAGTCTTTGCCTGACCTGACGTTTTATTCATATCCAAAATGAGGAGACGTGAATATCAGGAGCGCTGAACACTCTCATGCAGTGTTTCATTCATACTCGAAGCCGGAGGGTGCTCTCACGCAGAAAGTCCAAAACGGATTCATAGAAGTAATAACTTTTGACGTGCAGGAAATCGTCTCCGGTTACGTACTTAGCCTTGTTTCCCTGAAAGGAGGGAACGAGACACTGTGTAGCTTACTCTTACTAACCCTTACTCTTAGGGTTATCCCCCTCCTCCCAAATACTGAAGCCTGATTGCATCGTGCCTGTAAATTTTACCAGCCAATGACGCTCAAGCGCTCGAACTAGGGGCAGAGCCACCCTCTATATAGGCCGGCGCTCAGCGTCATTACCTCAGAATCTTTCGACTGTTCGAACGGGTACCAGACTCTGAGGATTACAACACAGCAGCACGTGCAGTGTCTCATTCCCTCCTTTCAGGGAACCGAGGTTATGTACGTTACGTACTTACCGCGGTCGACAACATCTCGAATGCATGTAGAGAGCCACTGACTATAATATACCATTATAGGTATGCCTTGGGTCCACCGGACCTAGTCGAAACCACCCAGATCGACTGAGGGCGTGGCCAGGTGCAAACAGCAACCAATACCAAGCTGTAGATACATCACTGCACAGACAGAACGAGCGGTGCGAATGACGAAATCTCCAGGTTGTAAAATCTGGCAAAGGTGTCCTGTGAAGACTATCCTGCTACCAGACAAATATACTGAATCGATATACATTTTGCCCAGGCCCACGACGAAGCCATTTTCCTCGTGGAATGGGCATGTACTCAACACGGACAGGCCTCATTCTTAGAAGCATACGCCAGCGTGATCGCTTCCACAATCCAATGTGACAGCTGCTGTTTTGATACTGGCAGTCCTTTGGTATGGCCACCAAAACATATAAACAGCTGCTTCACCAATCTGAAATGACTAGTCTTCTCCAGATAAACTCGCAGAGCACAGACTGGACATAGTTGGTGTGTCGCTGGCTCCGAATTCTGAGGAGCAAACACCTGTAGCGTGATGACCTGCACTCTAATCAATGTAGAAAGCACTTTAGGTACATACCCCCGTCTAGGCTGCAGTCTGACCATACAGTCATCCTTACCGAACTCCATACATGCAGCGCTCATAGACAGCGCATGTAAGGCGCCCACCCTCTTACCACATGCCAAAGCGAGCAAGAGCGCTGTCTTGAACGAGAGCACCTTCAGCTCTGCCGAAAGCAGCGACTCAAAAGGTGGCTCGGAGAGTGCACTAAGCACCAAGGACAGGTCCCAGACTGGTACCATATTAGGGCGAAAGGGACGCAACCTCCGCGCCCCTCTTAAAAAGTACATCACCAGATGATGCCTACCGACCGAGCGATCACTGATAGATAAATGGAAAGCTGAAATAAGAGCCACATACACTTTTAGTAGATGATGTGCTTCCAGCATCCAAGCAGTCCTGCAGAAACGATAGAATGACAGTGTAGCGAATCAGCTCAAAGGGGAAATATGAATAATTAATCATAACTAGTTATAATTAATTATAAATATTTAGATCCGCTGTAAGTATTTAGTTGACCTCTCAGGGTCAACTGTCTGTCAATTCTAAGAACGTTAATTTCCTGGTTAAGGGAAATAACTTTCTTACTGTACAACTCTACACAGAGCCTGTAGCATAAATCTGCAGTTATGAGCAAACAATGACCAACGTCAAGTGTGATACAAGTAAGAATTTATTAACTACATAAACACTTAAACGAGTCTAACATACTACATAAACACTTAAACTAGTCTAACATACACACACACACACACACACACACACACGCATACAGTTGGTATAGGAAAGGGTTAAAGCTTAAGCAGTAAAGAGGAGAGAAATAAGGAATGAAGTTATGGAACCATTTGCATATTCAGCAGATCTACACCTGAGGGAAACGTCAGATTCTTAGTTCAAACACACCTTTGTAAAAAGGTGAAAATGATACTTAATGTATCAATTAATAAAACTAAGTTTGAATACTTGCACGTCTCGTCTGTCTGAAAGAGAGGTTTGATGCAATCTGAAGGTTCAAGTTGATCTTTGCTGAAGTTGGTTGATGAAAAAGAACCAGTTTGAGTCAGAGAATCTTGGTGAATGGAAAAGTCAAGGCCGAAGCCTGGCACGAACTTAGGGTGTCCTGGAGCGTTTGCTCACATCTTCATCTTCTCAGAATTCAAACAAACCACCGACTCTGGGCGGGTCCCTGGTGTGAGGCCTTTAAGGTCGGAGAAGATTCACGCCTCTCAAGAGGGTCTTGTCCAATGAGAAAGACGGAAATCCCAAGTGGGAGTTTGGAAATACTGGGGAGTTTATGACCCTTTGTGTGGAAGCATGGTAATTTGCATATGGAACTTGAATCGAAATTACTAAAGATTCTCAGGACACTAATATATTGCCTATGTACCAACATATAATATACACGCTCGTTTAGATCATCAGAAGGCGAATTCATAGATACTAAACATGGTAGGATTACATATAGGTAAGATGACAGGAACGAGTGGTTCCATCATAAGCCTGCATAAAACAGTATACAATATAAAAGTCAATATACAAGGACAGTAACAACATACACAATGACCTGAAGGATATGCGTGTTCATTCAAAGAAAGGTTTTCCTATGAATTAATTAGAGAACAGTCCATTTCTCTTGGCATTATGTATCTGTCTTATGAGGAAAATGAGTGAGTTCTCTCTCCGCATTCCTTTGGGCAATAAAACCAGTGATATCAGCATTGGTTGCCATGGAATCAGAGGCCTGTTCGTTCGCAGACATCCTGGCACCCAGCATGTTTATTGGGTGAGGGGTCTGTGATTATTTGTTAATCTAATGAATAATTGATTTGTTAAATCAAATAAAAAATGGTGTGTCTGATTGGTCCAGACGCTACAACAGACACATCACATCTGGCTGGGTCTTCATCTCTCGTCCTACACCATGAAGCGAAAACTTTCCATTTCAGACTATACAGACGTCTGGTAGATGGAGCTCACCCTTCTTTAATTGTATCCAACACGTACGTGTTTAGTGTCTGTCCTCCGCGCTGATCTGCCAAACATGCAGGTTCCATAGCTCCGGTCTGGGGTGCCACACCGAGCCCTTTGCCTGGGATAAGAGATCTCTCCGCAACGGAATCGGCCACTGGGGAGCCGTTAAAAACTCCAACAACTCTGGGAACCACGACTGGTAGGGCCACTTCAGTGTGACCAGAAGCATCGTCTCTCTGATTTTGTGCAGCACTAGCGGCATAATCTTCACTGGGGGAAAAGCTTATTTGCGCTTCCTGGGCCAGCGACTCGAGAGAGCATCCCCCTCCAGGGGCGCGATCGTCAGCGAGAAGAACAGCTGGCAATGCGTGTTCTTCTCTGAGGCAAACAAGTCGATCTCCGCCTCCCTGAATAGGCTCCAAATCAACTGTATAGTCTGTGGGTGCAGTCTCCACTCCCCATTGACTGGGCCACCCCTGAATAGCATGTCCGCGCCGCAGTTCTGACTGCCGGGAACATGTACTGCTCGAATTGACGAAAGGTTTCTGTCTGCCCAAAGGAGGAAACGCTCCGCCAGCCTTTGAAGTGAGCATAAACGAATACCTCCCTGATGGTTGATATAGGATACCACCGTCGTGTTGTCTGTCTGAACCAGGACGTGTCGATTCTTTATCAGTGGAAGAAAGCCCTGCAAAGCTAAAAATACTGCCTTCAACTCTAGGCAGTTTATATGCCACTTCGCTTGCGTTACTCGTCCAAGTGCCATAAACCGGTCTGCTGTCGCAAAGGCTCCCCAGCCCGTCAATGACGCATCCACAGTGACGATTTTTCTGCTGACCACTCTGCCCATCGAGACTCCCTGCTCGAACATCTTCGTGTTGAACCAGGGGGCTAGTTTCTGCATGCATCCACGGGTCACTGAGACACGCAACTGACCATTCTTCCACGCTTTGCTTGGCACCCGGGATTTCAGCCATAGCTGAAGTGGTCTCATATGCAGAAGCCCGAGCTTCGAGCAGAAGGCGCGCTCTCATCGATCACGAGTCCAAATCCATTACCAAGAATGTGATGGTCTGCGTGTGGAGAAGCTTGCTCTTCTGGACATTGATCGTCAGTCTTAGATGCTTCAGATGTTCTAGAAGCTGGCATCTGTGGTTTTCCAGTGTATCCCGTGACTGGGCTATAACGAGCCAGTCGTCCAGATAATTCAGAATGCGAATTCCACTCTGCCTGACAGGGGAAAGCGCTGCATTTATACACCTCATAAAAGTTCTTGAAGCCAACACCAACCCGAACGGGAGAACTTTGAACTGATAAGCTCTGTCCTCGAACGCGAATGTCAGAAAGCGCCTGTGACACGGGCTATTTGGATGTGAAATAGTCCCCGAGCTGAATGTGCGCAAGGATCTGTTTCACTGTTATCATCTTGAATGAGCGCTTTGCTAGCGCGCGGTTCAGCGGTCTCAAATCCAGAATAGGGCGAAGACCACCATGCTTCTTGGGGACTAGGATGTAGCGACTGTAAAGACCACATTCCATATCCCCCGGGGGAACTGCTTATATTGCCTGTTTTGCCAGGAGAGAGCAAATCTCTCCTCGCAAAACCGGGGCATCTCTGACCTGCACATCTGACATCATCACGCCGCTGAAGCGGGGTGGTCTGCGTGCAAACTGAATCGTATACCCGCTCGAGACCGTGTTCAGCACCCATTCTAACACTCCTGGAAGCGAGCGCCATGCGTCCGTATAGTAAGAGAGGGGTTGAAGCGCCCCGTGACATGTCCATGACGGCTCGCTGCATGACGGTGCATGCCCACCACCTGAGGGGCATCGTTTATATCTTCTACACCGATTGGTCCAACAGCATGAGCCGGGGGAAGACTCGTGCTTAAACTGTGAGAGCTCGCGGGGCTTGCGACCTGCAGAGCGCCGTTCGAAAACGGGACTCTGTTTATAACGTGCAATTGAGAACAATCGTGAGGGGAAAAAGAGCTCTTTTGCTGAATAGTGTTTGGTTTGTGTTTTAGGGCAAACTTAATTGACAACAAACATTTCCCTCTGTCACCTGCAACATGCGAGGGGACAGGCAGGTGAAACACAGCAAGACGAACTCTCTTCCTCAACGGGCAGCGGCTTAGTGTAAGCCCAGCGGTCGGCTCCGTCGACAGAGGAGAGCATACGCGATCCCGCGGCTTGGGCTTGGGCCGAATAGGGGGAGCGCCAAGACTGCGAGATCTCCTCGTCGACCTCAGGGAAAAAGAAAGCGGGTCTCTGGGGGGCAGCAACCTGGTGGCCCGACTACAGATACCGCATGTCCAACCTGTTCTTGGCTGGTTGCTTGGGGGGGCGACCAATCAAGACCCAAATCCTGTACAGCTTCAGACAGGATTTTCACCAACTCTTCATCAATTTGAGCCGGGGGCTCACGCACCTCGCTGTGGGAGGCCTCCGACTCCACGCAGGCCGACCAGTCACCCGAACCAGAGGCTGCAGTTGACATTACATCATCGTCCACTTCATCCTCTGCCACACCAAACGAGACCAGGTCCCAAGCGTCATCCGAGGGGCGGAAGCTGGGCTTAGTGTAAGAAACAGGTGGCTCTCTTGAGCGATGAGCATGCAGGAACTGAGTCGACATGCATTCATCAGAGAGCTCTACTGCACATGGCTGCACTCGGCCTTTCTTCCCGCAGCTCGACGGCGACAGGGGGCAGAGGCAAGGGATTAGCCGGCGTGCAGTTCAGGATCACGGAAATCCTGGCACGAAGGGCTTTGACTGTCATCTCTTAACAGGCGGGACAGTCAGGCCCATCCAGTGCGGCCTCTGCGTAGGCTCACCCCGAGACAGAAGACACATGTGTTGTGTGCGTCAGGAGCTCAATCGGGCCCCTGCACGCACAACACTCCTTAAGGGACATCCTGTCTTCTTGCCGGATCGCCAAAGGGGAACTTGGGGCGAACGGCGTAATCTTAGGGCGTTATCAACAGCGAGAAGAAATTAGCGATGAGAAGTCTTAGAAGTCTTCAATGCTTGCTTTGTGAAGGAGAAAGTTTCTGAGGTAATGACGCTGAGCACTGGCCTATATAGTAGGTGGCTCCGCCCCTAGTTCGAGCGCTTGAGTGTCATTTGGGGAGAGGTGGATAACCCCAAGCGTAAGCTACGCAGTGTTGAGAGCCCGAACTTGATAGGGAACCCTAATATGGACAAAAGCATCCGGCTATCGCCGTAGCTGAGCTGAATAAAAAGCAGAAACTTTTTTACTGATGAAAAGTGCAGACAATAAACACACGATTGCGAAAATATATGGTTTATGTGTGTTTTTCAAGTTATCTCCAGGAAGTAAATAAATAAACTATATGAATAATGCAGTACTGCTTGACATACTATCATTTAGTATAGAAACTATAAAATATATTTCCTGATTTATTTTGTGATAAAAATGGGAAAAAGGTGTTCGTAGTAGCCTTTATAAACCAATCATAAAATTTCCATTAGGAAAATATTGATCAAAATAGCTAACGTTGCAGCTAATGTTACTTCCACAGGCTACACACAGCAATATAAACATCAGCTGTGCATGCTCTCTTCATGTCGGTCTTGTAAAATAATAATAATTTAATAATATAAGTAAACAAGCACACCGCTCCGCTGAGAACTCCACTTAATGATGTTTTATTAACAAAGTTCGGGAGGAGCACGTTCAGATAATTAACCTGGCCAATTCATCATTAGCAATTACACCATCTATCCTATCAGCTCGAGAGAGAACTTCTATAAATAGCCCAAGCCATCTTACCTTCATTTTCTCTACAGTATTCCAGCATTTGGTTTGCTCCTTTGCCTTTTTATCACAGACTCAATTTTTCCCATCCAACGTCGAGACCGATACTGGGGATTTTTTCAGATACGCCGCCGCAATTTGCCGGCCCCATGATCACTCCTTCTCCGCCAGACACGGCTGCTTAGCACCAGGCTTCATCGCGGCCGCTGCTCTTCTCGACCAGCCACACGCTCTCCACGACGCCGAGGCTTAATCTCGCCTCCACTGGCGAGACTTCCAACTTCCCCGGCATCCTCGTATCATTCGGCCGTACCAGCAACTCTTCCGATCGGAAAGCGGACAGTATTTAAGCCCGAGGCAAACCCTGATTAATTCCAACGCACCGTTCTCGCGGAGGGTAAACAAAGCGGATCTGTACAATCTATTCATCACCCTGCAAATTAGCCAACCTCACTCCTAAATCCACTCCAGCCGCCAAGGCGGCCAATAGACCATGTAAAGCCCCGAGCTCGCCTCGCTCGACACCACCATCGTCCCGCACAAGACCTGGCTCTCCTCGAGCGCTGGGTCGCAGCAGCAGCAGGCCTTCAACTAGACTGGGCCGCGTCCCAGTTCTCACCGCAGCAAAGCCTCACTCGCTTCCCGCTTCAGCTCAGCCTTTCACCGCGGCTCTTCCGGCCGCAGCGCCGTATGCAGCTGGGCCTCCAGCTCTCGTAGCAGACGCTAACTTGCTGCTGCCTCCGCTAGCGGATCAGGCCGTGTTGCAAATTAATTAATTTTCAGGTGAAGCCGCTAAAGCAGGTTTCGTGGCTAAAGTTTGTTAAACGACATTATGACATTAATGGATGTTGATGCCATTTTGTAACCATGAAGCAAACAAGGCATTTTTCCAAAGTTATCATCCACACTGAAATGTCTGAAAGTGTTACATTCGCCTTACTGTGCATGCATAAAACCTCACCTAGATGATACAGACGGAACAGACATAATAAGTTTCACACAATTCTTCTGGCAGGATCAATTCATTTACGGAAATATTTCATCATTTACTGACGCCCACGGCGCGCTCACTCAGAATGGATCTAAAATGCAACTGCCCTTGTGTTTTGCCACAGGACAGCAATCGTGAGTAAATTTCCTGTCGTCTTTTTAGGACTGTAATATGAAGAGTGTGCACAGTAAATATCTTTAGCAACAGTGTGAAAGTGAATAGCACATAACTGCACAATTAAAGTTACCAGTTAAACATGTCTATTGGTACAATATGCGTCACATGACTAAACATGCATCCACGTTTTCAAAAGCCTCCGTTTCCACAGTCCATACTACAACGTGAAAACAGCATTTTCAAATTTATCCGCTCTGGAGAGCGTTTCAAAAGCTCTGTTTTCCTGGACTCCTTGTCTTAGTGTGGATGGAAGGCCAAAACGAGAGGAAAAGATGCGTCAATGGAAAAGTATTAATGTGGACAAGGCTTAAGGAGTTGCCAAATCTAGCAACAAATTGCTAAGTCAGCAACACTGCAGGCTACCAAGGCATTTCAGCTTGTCCCGCTAAATGTCACTAACCCTTTCAGTTTCCCGCAGCCTACAGCTACAGCAGCCAAAGCAAGCGCGAAATGCTACTAATAACCATTTTTCTGTTCAGTGGCCTCCAGCTCCCATTGCAGACACGGCAACAGGCACAGGCTACACAGGCTCTTCATGATGTCACGAACCCCGCTTACTTCCTGTGGCCTAGAGGCTGCCTCCGCCTGCAACACAGGCACACACATCTCAGTCTTTTCCACCCATTGCTAATAACCCCTTTTTCTTTTCAGTGGCCTCCAGCTCCCATAGCAAACCAAAAATTTTCAACATGTTATCAGAGGCTATCTGCTGGATTCTCTCTAATAATTACGCAATCCCTTACCCCATCCACCTTTTAGACAATTTTTGATCATCTCGCCTCCCGGCTCCATCCCAGCCACGCATCTAGAGTTATATAGAGTTATATCGAGTTATCCTCTAGTCGTTGCAGCGGCCCTGTGGGGGAAAGAATGGTCCACCACCAGCATCGTAGCACATTGCGATAACAAAGCGGCCGTACATTGCATCAATAAAGGCCGTTCCCATTCCCCTGCATTAATGCCTTTTCTAAGACGTCTCATTTGTACTTCAGCGTGACACTCTCTCCCGTTCTGCTTTCCAGGAATTCAGGCTGCTGGCGCCGATATTCCCGTAAGGCACCCGCAGAGAGAGAGAAAAAAAAAGAAAATAAATATATATATACTGTATATATATATAAAACCTTCTAGATGCCTCCCTCAGTTCTATTCTCCAGGCCATCTCCCCAGGACCCTCCAATCCTACTTAACCGCTTGGAATGGTTTAAAAAAAAAAAATAATAATAATTTCACCATGCTTACAACCGGCCTTTCCCTGATGTTTCCATGCAGCTCACAGACATCCATGCTCATCAAAGGCATCCAAAGAGCCCAACGCACCAGCCCAGACGCTAGACAGCCAATAACTCTAGATATCTTAACCAAATGCATTTCCACCCTCCGCAGAGGCTACCACTCCATTCACAACACCCGCATGCTCGACGCCATGTTCATATTGGCCTTCTTCGGTTTCCTCAGATGCTCGGAACTTACCATCACGTACTGCTTTATTCCAAAAATCCACCCAACCCTTTCAGACCTATCAGTGTTAGACACCGAATCAATCTCTTATTCATTAAGCAAGCAAGACAGACCAACTGAAAAGAGGCCACTTCATTATATCTTCAATCTCCAGTCACCAATCCAACCATACCAAACCCTCCTAGCCTACCTGCATTACAGAAGCCCGCAGGCTAAACTTCCATCTGACCCGCTTTTCGTCGACGACTCTAATCGCCCCACCACACGTTTCTGGTTACAAAAACAGCTCAAGTCCGTTCTACTGCTATCCGGCATCCCAGCAGATCATTACTCCAGCCACTCCTTCCGTATAGGCGCAGCTACCACAGCTGCCCAAAAAGGCCTCTCCCAGCCTCAGATCCAGGCACTCGGCCGCTGGATGTCAGAGGCCTTCAAGATCTACATCCAGTCAGACCGCTTCCATATCAAAGAAGCTCACCGAACCCTCATCAGCCGAGTCCTTTAACATTAGCTCATTTCCACAGCAGCAGTGCCCGCTTCCGCAGAAGCCACATTCTCTTTCAGATGCCACAGCAGTGCCCGCTTCCGCAGAAGCCACTTTCTCTCTTCAGATGCCCCAGCGGTACCCAGGAGCCAGAGTCTCTTTTCAGTTATCACCGAAGAGCCCACTCGCATAGGAGCCTGTATCTTTACTTCCCACTGCCGCAGCAGTGCCCGCTCCCGCAGGAGCCTGTATCTCTACTTCCCACTCATCTCTACTTCCCTAATTCCCTAATTCCACTAATTGCATCTTTTGGGGGGAGTGCTCTGGGTCCAGGCTAAATGCCGAGCTCGGACCCCTCTCCCCGGACAGGGGGAGTACCCCAGGCTCGGGAGGAATTACCGAGCTCGGAGCCCTCTCCCCAGACAGCACGCCAAATACGCATAACCTTTACTCTGTTTATTATATGTAAGTGTGAACTCGTGAACCAGCAGCCGCAGATGTTATTGAAGATATCTGGTAGCGTGCTAAATAACTAAAGGTGTCTGAACGTGAGGGATTGTCCCGGATGAGATCGTCAGGTGAAAGGTCATCATGTGGATAATTTTATTTACGGCTAAATTATTATTCATTAATTTTACTAGTAGTTGGATTGGGCAGGCCTTCACAAAAGGGCGTTTACTATTTTTTTCAATTTCTAACAGCGTTTACCAATATTTAAAGTACTTTTTCTAAACTCTTAACACATCAACACACCTACATCACACAATTAGCCAAATAGTTAATTTTCTGGTCAAAACCACATTTTGTTAAATAAATACAAACTCTACATTTCAAAATGCTGAATACCTTTTTCTACATATACTAACTCTTATCAAAACACAGCAAACCCGATTCAAAATCAAGTCATTCGGTCAAAACATTGGCACTGGTTTTCTATCCAATAGGAACATATAGACAATCATAGTGGCTAGACTGTCAAAATGATAACAATTAATGGCATTACAAAAACTGCATTACTTGTCATGTCTCAGTTTGACCTGTATAGAACATACAATATGAGATCCATTAAAAAAATATAATAATAACAACAACAACAACAATAATAATGATAATAATAACAATAATAATAATAATAATAATAATAATAATTCAGTCAGCTAGTTAATTTGCTGTGTGTGTGAATGTGTGAATTCATTTTAGATAGTATGTGTATCTCATAGTGAAGTAGTCATCAGTACTTTATGGAATGTAAAAGAAAAGTGACAGGATTTCTGCAGTAAAGGCTTTATTGGCAAAATGAAATTTCTGTCAGTGATCATAAAAAAAAAGAAAACAAAAACATAAAGCCTTTGCCTTTTGCCCCATACCTCTCCGTCTCCCTTGTCAAAATGTCAGAAATTCAGAAAGAGGTTTATTACAAAGTATGTTTACACACACAAGGAATTTGACTTGGTGACAGGAGCTTCCAGTGCAGAAGAAAGTACGGACATAGTGCAAACATGCATGATAGTGCAGGCATACATATGAATTATACATAGGAACACTACTGTAATATAACACTTATATAGGAAAAACAGAAAATTAAATAATGCACTATATACACAAGTAGAAATATAGAGGAAAAAAACGTAATTGTTTAAATGAATGTACAGATATGTTATTTACAAGTGTGCAGTACACAAATAAACAGTTTTCGGTTTTCTATGTATAAATGTGTCAGTTATGATGGACAGTGTGATGTTATGCAATATTTAATTGTTCAGGCTGACTATAGCCTGCTGGGGGAAAAAAACTGTTCTTGTGTCTGGATGTTCTGGTTGTCAGTGCTCTGTAGCGCAGACCAGAAGGCAACAGTTGGAAGAGAGAGTGGGCTGGGTGTGTGGGGTCCAAAAGTGCATGATTTTCCTCACTCTGCAGATGTAAAGATCTTGGAGGTTGGGCAGGGGGGACCAATAATCCTTTCAGCACGCCTGACTGTCCGTTGTAGTCTACTTGTCCAACTACTCTACCTTGTCTACCTTGTCCTCTCCCTGGTCTAACCAGACCTTTTCCTCATCCAACTCTCCCTCCTCCAGACATTTTCTTTCTTTTTCTGCTTCTCTGTGTTGTTCTGTATTGTTTTGAACAAAACCAATCCAGAGAGTGCCTTTTTATTGTGCATGGCCATGTAATGGAAAGACTTGGAATTATTCATTACTGTAAATGGCTTTCCCAACTAATTTTGTGTGTTTCCCAATTAATCTAGTGTCCTGTGCGTGGCATATTATTTCTTCTGCGTGATCGTGACATTAGAAGCGCACGCAACTTAGTGGGAACATTGCTGGTAACCCTTATTTTATTTATGTTTTCCACGCTGAAGGGACTGGAGTGTTCGCAGCAGAAAATAAGGGTGACATTTATTTGACCTCAGGGTCAGACAGAAAAAGTTGTATAGAAAGTTTTATAGTCGGTTAAAACAACTTACATTTCAAAATGTGTTCTTCACATTTTTGAACAATGATGTCTGACTTTTATTTCCATATAGCCTACCATTTTCAGAGGTCTATCGATTGAGGCAGGAATGAATATGAGCTGGAAACAGAATCAGTTAAAACTGTCTGCCAAGGGGAAAAGTTATTTTTATCAGAGTCTCTGCAGTTACTTTGCACTCTCTCTATGGCTCTGTTTTCAGCTGTTTCAAAAATCTATCAAGCTCAAGGTCAAAAGCCTGATGATGATCATGACTTTAATGGAGAAATTAAGTTAATGCTGGAGAATAAATTATCACATCAGTACATTATTACTATTATTGTAGTTATTTAACTAGTTGCACCTTGAAGCCTGGCTGCAGGCTAATGTGAATTAGCAATAAACCATGTTAGTCACTGCTGTTTGGATATTCATGCACAATAAACAGAGTGCTGCCCCAAAACTCACACCATCAGTTCAGTCAATATTGCTCTGTCGGGCTAGATTGATGCTCAAACAAATAGAGCAATGTTTTTGATACGACCACAGCGCCACAGTGTTTACAGTTTTCAGGAAAAAAAAATCAGCCTATCAAAGGTTTCCTTATATATTAATTTAGGTCTCTGCATACAGTATTCAGACGGGACATGACACACTTCACATATAAAACTATATAGTTCTGCTTGTAAACGACTAGCCTATAAAACAATCGTGGTCTTTGGATTTTATTGTCTTCCTAACACCATGCAATGTGTCTTTGTCTGTTGCTCTGTTGTACTTGTAATGCACAGTGGGATTTTGTGTCATTTCTGTTCCGCTCCATTATGGAGAATTCCCAGTGGACTGATTCTAAACACGAGACATTTTATACCAAGACACTTTTTTATTCATGTCAGGGATGCTTCATATTGACAAACGGACCAGAGAGAATACAGCCAGATAGAGGTTGTAAGGCTGGTTCCAGCCGCCTGAACTACATTCACATTCAAAAACTGCAGGAACTTCTTTCTATATCTCGGATCTATTTGTTTTTGTTCATGACATGCCTTATAAAAGCCATACTAAAATATACAAGCAAAATAGCAAAAAACACTTGCCACTTGTTGTGACATGAAAGTAACAAGGTCTTCCCACTTCAATTTAATACGGCACATTTCAGTATTAGTAACTGTACACTTTGTAATTAGCATTATTTTTAAATGACACACTAAGTAAATTACTCACTCGTCCCTTTAATGTGTGATGGTCTGCTGTTACCACATCTCTGACTAGTTCTTTGTTCCTGTTCTTGTTCCGCTGC
Source organism: Sinocyclocheilus rhinocerous (assembly GCF_001515625.1). NCBI lineage: Eukaryota > Metazoa > Chordata > Actinopteri > Cypriniformes > Cyprinidae > Sinocyclocheilus > Sinocyclocheilus rhinocerous. The sequence goes on along the minus strand of NW_015634019.1, from coordinate 381,151 downwards.
CTGTTTTTATTATAATTACTGTAATTATCTTGTTGTTTTTCTAGGACATATTAATGTTATGAAAATAATGTGTTCTGTGAAGGTCCCTACTAGCACCTATCCTATCCATAATACGTGAGAGTCAGCTAATATAAACATTTCTCATTGTGGTTACATCACACCATTTACTGTGCATTTAATCTTAATATTTCAATACATTCAGTAAAGCACAAGCCATTTTTGGAATGTGTGTGTGTTTCACTGACCATCTTTCTGTGCATATACTGTATAGAGAATAGAAAGATGGTCAGTGACAAAAAGTAAAATCCCTAAACATGCTTTTCTGTATTTAAAATTGACAAATATAAATAGTCCCTTCACAGTTATTACTGAGATAAATTAAACTGACAAAACTATAATTTGAGTGATACTGTGACACCTCGTGGTCTATGAAGTCTTGATTATTACAGTTTCTCCCTATGCTAAGCTGTCATTTCTAAATGGAGTTACATGTCAGCCTGTTACACCCTTCTGTTCCATTAGCTCTAATAGAAAATGTTTCCCGTGCCAACAGATGAGAAAAGATCCACACAGGAAAGGCAATAGCTGAGAGATTCATAAGTTTACTCTTAGTACAATATTTGTTGGTACGTGCCTTTAAACTTAAACTTTTTCTCACCCATGCAAGTATTCAGTCTGTCCTTGATTTTTTTTTCCACAGTTCAATAATTAAAAGTTTTTTTTTCTTTTCTCAAACACTTAGTGACTTTGCTATAGATTTCTAATGTAATAATTAATTGAGTAGTGTCACCCGTTTTGATCAATTTCTTTAACCGCCTACTTACAGAATCTCTTTACTTGCTGTAGAAAAAAAAAATCATGTGAATAAAGGCATAGTGTATTGCTGTTAAGAGTCAAAATGTATCTACATGATACTGAAAACAAACATGCTTTACTGCTTGAGAAGGTTTCCATTTCCTGTGACACGATTCTTGATGATCTTTTTCTGAGGTCTTCCAGAATTCAATAAAAGTCATTTTCAGCAGTTCGGCCGAGATTAACAACGAGTTAGTTTTGACTGCTTTGAAATTGGAAAAAGAAAGAATCCAGATAAATAGAATGTAATACATCATGTAGACAGAAGTTTTATCATGGGAATGGCTTCAGTTAGCAACTCCAGAATGAACTCTCAAAGATTAAGGATTGTACAATGCGACCCAAGTATATTGAATGTTTTTTTTTTTAAGCCAACAGAAATGCAGAAGGTTTTGGAGGCAGTGACAGGAAATTCAAAAGGTGCTTCACTGGAATACTGTGTTAAAGGAACATTTCCCCTGAAAATGTACTCACCCTCAGGACATCCAAGATGTAGATGAGATTGTTTCTTAATCATAACCGATTTGGAGAAATTTAGCATTACATCACTTGCACACCAATGAATCCTCTGTAGTGAATGGGTGCCATCAGAATAAGAGTCCAAACAGCTGATAAAAACATCACAATAATCCACAGCTAATCCACATGACTCCAGTCCATAAATGTACATCTTATGTTGTGAAAAGCTTCTAAGAAACAAAACCGTCACTTCTGGCCAAAATACAAGTCCATAATCCATAATAACACTTCCTCCAGTGAAAAAAAACCCCATCCCTGTTGTCCTCTCACATCAAAATCCACCGCATGGAATTGTTTTGGACTGTTTTCTCTTGTACAGTAAACGGTGCTTGATTCGTGCATGCTTCTCTCCTGATTCAGAGGAGACAACTTTTTCACTGGATAAAGCAATATTATTTTACTTCATCTAGAAGCAATTTAAAGTGAAAAATGCCTTGATGGATTTGTTTCTTGCAAACACACAGCTTTTCACTTCACAAGATGTTAATGTTAATTCATGGACTGGAGTTGTGTGAATTACTTGTAGATTATTGCAATGTTTTTATGGACTCTCATTCTGATGGCACCCATTCACTATAGAGGATTCATTGGTGAACAAGTGATGTAATGCTAATTTTTCCCATATTTGTTTCAATGATAAAAACAAACTAAATCTCGGTTGGCCTGAGGGTGTGTATATTTTCAGCAAATTTGTATTTTTGGCTGAACTATTGTTTAAGCTATGATTCCACAAACTATTACCAAACATAGGGTGGGTTGCACCAACAAGGATTAAATTAAGCAAAGTTTAGAGCTAATCAATGATTTGTTGATCTGGGTTTTATTTTAAATCGAGTTGTGTTGTACCACTTAATTTTAAACTTAGATTAACAAATCGGGGATTCAAATTCTAACCTGCGACTAAAACCTCCATCTACGAATAATTTTCTCCGCCATGATGGATTCGTCATGTAATTAAACAGCAACAATGCTAATATTCCTTATCCCCTGTCTCTGAAATAAGTTGCTTTTGTCGATAAAGGAAATAAACTTGTAAAAGGTCCACCGTCTTTATAAACCGCTAACGTACGTAGAGAGACCGTTGAAGCAAGCAATCAAAACTTTGATCTAAATTAAAAAGTAATGCGTTACTTTACTAGTTACTTGAAAAAAGTAATCTGATTGCATTACTTGTAATGCGTTACCCCCAACACTGTGAGGCAGTGCATACGGATTTCATAATATTGGAAATATATTTATAGTATAAATTAATGGAGTATAGCGTATGACAAAACAATCGAGATAAGAGAAAATAATTGGCATGATTCGCGGAGTGACTACCTCCGCTCGTGACAGTGGCGCCCTGTCCGTTTGATCGCCGTTCAACAGCACGCGTGGAGCGGGCGTGAGAAACGAGAGGCGCGGCCGGGATCCTGTCTTCTTTTCTTTGTCTTAAGGCGAGATGCACCGAGATAAGTGATGGATTCACATACCGGACTCGATAGCAGACACAAGCTGCAACGACCCTCAAAATCCGCTGGCTCAGTGGTGCGCTTTAATTTTCATTTTTATTTATAATAAACACCTCTCTGAGACCTGACGACACACCCGCTGTTTCTGTCTTTGTTCAATCAGCCACATAATTGTAACTGTAGGTGCACTTTATTTTCTTTAAACCTCCTCACCTGTAAATTTAAAATTAATCCCTAATTGAGATTTAAATCTGAGTTTAAAGTTATGGAGCAACATGATTAAAGTTAATCTATCTTAAATATAAATTAAATCCAGGATCAAGATGATGGTTTAAATGTAAACCTGTTTATTTTTTAAACAAGGTTTAAAGTTTGGTGCAACAGAGTTATTAGATAAACCTTGATTTAATCTAGATTTTAGATTAATCCTTATTGGTGCAACCCACCCATAGTTTTGTTTATGTAGTTCACAGTGGCACCTGTATGTTTTGAATTCTCATAATTATTTGCATTTGTGCTGTTTATTTTGGCCTTTCTTAACTAAGGCACAACCATAATAGAAAATAGACTACAACTGTCCATTATGATAAAACATTTAATAGGCAACAATTATACAGGAATTTAAAATTTCACCATTCAAATTTAATTAGCTATTAGTTGTTCCCTGTCTATCATATCATGTTTAGTATTCCACAGTAGTTTGCTCAACGGAGTGTTTAAAGCTAGACATAAAAATCAGATTTTTAAAATCTTTTCAGTGACAGCACACATTCTCTTTACTGCATAAATGTCTGATATCATCTTAAGTGTCTTATTAAATTTAATTAAATCAGTTTAAAAAAATCTAATACTGAAAGTAAATCGTCTGATCAAGTCTGAAACATTTTAGTGGATCATTCAGTATATTCAGTTCACCTTTAGTGTTGATCTGTCAGTCATTCTCGACCATGTAGACACCTTGGCTTCATCCATATATTTCTATTCTTCAGAACCTGTTTGACCTGAATGTGGTATCTTTCAACATATGTTTTATATTGTCTGAGGTCAAGGACAAAGTACAATTGACATGTCACAATCAGGTGGACAAAAGGATGTGGGGAATGATGAACATTCTTGGTCATACCCTTGTGAAACAGAATTGTGCTTAATTGTAATGAATGTGCACTTGTAGTGTATTTCAAATACTGAAATTACATTTAAAAACTGTACTTGCAGATAATATAATATGAATGAAAGAGTGTACTTAAACAGCACACTTTCATGAGTATGTTTCTGAGTTTTGAGCAGTGTAGAGTAGCACTTGTTGTTCGTCGTTTCTCCTATCACAAATGCAGACATGGTTTTATGTTTACGTTACACGGCGCGATGCAACGCAACGCGTAAAAAAACAGTATAAGTAATTATAATCAGTAATTATGTCCCCACTGGCTGCAACAAATGCCTAGTTTATAATGGGTTTTATTGTTTTTGTCTCATCGCGCCGGGACACGGCATCACAATATGGTAAGGGGCGTAACATTTCCGTCACATGCTTGAGGAATTCGGCCAATCACAACGCACTAGATAGCTGGCCAATCAGAGCACACAGAGGAGTAACAATAATGTACAGTATGTGGAAAATAATGTGTTTTTTTAACCTTAAACCGCATAAACACATTTCATTGCACCAAATACACAAAATAATGTTCTTTTTTAGCAACGTCATATGACCCATATGCACTCTGTAGCCATATTTCAAAGACAATGGAAGTAGGCTAATTATGAAAACATATAAAGATGTACTTAGGTCCTACATCAGTGGTTCAAAAAGGCACTGTTAGGTTCAACTATTTCAAGTGTTTAAGTTCTGCAATAAACACTCTTTTAAAAAGTATGCTGAACAGTACTTTTTCACAAGGACTAGCTGCGGGTATTGCAAATGTAAGCATTAAAAAAAAAGAAAGAAAGAAAGAAAGAAAGCAAATAATGAAAAAAACATGCAGACTGCTTTAAGTGCTTATTTTCTGATTTATATGTTGATGTCATTGGGAGAGTTGATCTTATTCTTTTAAACAATGGGGTTTTTTTGTTTGCACTTGCATTTTGACTGTTTAGAAGAATGTCCAAGCTGCTCTATTTCATAAAATGGAAGTGAATTTTGAGTTACGTACAGTTGTAACTCTGAATATTTCTCGTCTCCTAGAAGTTCAATCTGCCATTATCTATTGGCACATTATCTACTTGTACATTCACATTAGCATCCACTTTAACAATTAAAGTGCATAGTTCACATTCTTTATCTTCTGGGTGGTACATTTTAAATTTTCTTTCTCTTCGTTTATTGTGAATAGACCATTATTCCTGCCTGGTCATTAAAAAACAAGCTGAGGCTTTTATAATTATAAATTTGTCTTCATCAATTTAAAAATGTTTTAAAGTAATTGTAGGCATAATATCTAATTTAGTTCATTAAAAGTTACGTTAAAAAAGTGCTACAGCTGTAACAAAAGTGATCCTTGTCTTGTTCCATTAAATGTGGAAAAGTTTTGAGGAACCTACTCTGGTGGTCCTGGAGGTCCTAGCCTGCTGATCCCTAGTCTCAGACGTCACACTAATGGGCTGACCTTGCTCCATTTAATGAGCATCTGATGCATATGGAAAACTAATATGGAAACAAATCTAATTGGCTGTTTTTTACAGGTTTTCAGGGAGTCTGTTGTGCGGCAATCTTTAACAGTACACCAGGAAACAAAAGCAAGATCCAGTACTGCATCAGTGAGTGCTTTAGTGGAGCAACTAAATGCTGGATTAAAAAAAAAATTTAAAAACTTTGTGAAGTTCCCAACTTTTAAAAGACATTCAAGCGTTTTGTATGTAGTTGAATTTAAAAGAGATGTGTTAATATGTTTAGTGGCTATAGAACCCAGACCTTTTGTTGTTAGGCAAAGGTCTGGCTATGCAAGACTAGGTAGTTCCTAGTCTGGTGGTCCCGGAGATCCCTAGCTTGGTGGTTACTGCTTTGGTGGTCCCGAGAGTTCTTAGGCCAGTGAAGGTCCTTACCTGTCTTTGGTGCTCCCTCTGATGGCTACACGCATTTCTGCGCTGGACTCCTCTGGCTCCGGACCTTCCCCTGAGGTGGCAACATCTGCTCCAGCTTTCCCTGAGGTAGTGGAGTCCACATCCAAGACACGACTGAAGTGGTTGGTCGTCACCGAGTTCTGTGACATGACCAAGGTGTTCATCCCTGAGTTCCCTGTCACGGCCAGAAAGATTGTCTCTGTGTTCCCTGTGCTTCCTATCATGGCTCTGATGTGGTCTCACCTTCATGACCCTGGTCTGTCTTTCCTACTTCTCTCTACCACCTTCTCCCTCCTGAACATTACTTTTTCTGTTGTTCTTTGTGGCATCATGAGCATTATGAGCCACCCTTTAAAAGGGGAGGATTATGCCACAGTTTGTGGGTCTTTTTGTTCCACTTGAACTTTTAGTTTGTAACTTTGTCTTATTTCTTTCTTGAGGAACAGACCAACAGACCGACTCAAAATTGGAAAATTTTGCGATTGACTTATTTTGCATAATGGAAAAGTGACTTGTGTAATAAAGTATAACAAATTAATTTATCTCTATCATTCTCATTTGTTTTAACCTCCTTTGGACAGTCCTAAGCAAGGACACGTCCAGATGTGAAGATGCAGAACATGGTGTCCCATGAGAAGCATTAATGGTCTCTAAATTAGAGTGACACATTAAATGACATTGACTCATCCAAAATTACCATGAACTTGTTTTCCTCTCTCGATGTCGAACAACCTTGAACAGTTTTAGCATTTGACAGGAGTCTCATTCATCTTTTAATTTGATACTATACATGGTTAATTTTGAAGCTATTCTTCTACATACAAAATTGCTCTCTGGGGATTTTCAAGCACTAGAAAAAGAGGAAATGGTGAAAGGATGTCCACTCAAGCGAATATTCCAGCTGCCGCAAACTGTTACTAGTAGAAATGTTTGACCCTGAAGCCTGTGTTTTGTAACGTGAATAGCATGGGTTGTCATGCTGTGGATCTTATTATAGTGGTCTATTCTCAGCTGGCTTAATGAATAAATCAAAATTGTCTTTGTACTATTGTATTTATAAATGCCATAGTCTCAGTATAATCTTCATTCAAATGAAGTAGCCTGCTTAAAATGTAAGTAAGGATTAAAATGTTATGATTAATTCAGTTTGATCCAATATTTGCACAGTGGTTTTCAAAATACATATTGTTCCAAAGCAGCTTTACAGAGAATAGTGCTTTCCAACTCCCGAGACAGAAAAGAAAAAATAAATAAATAAAAACTTTCTGAGATGTTAAGTAGATGAGCAAGAAAAAATGTGAGGATCCAAGACAATTTATCAGCCTATTTACAGTAAAAAAAAAAGACACTGTAATTCAATATTAACTTCTGACAGTATTGCAGTATGTGATACTGAATGATAATTTTTTCAGATAAAAATATATCAGAAATAGCAAGAACAAAGAACAACAATTTCAGTAATCTATACAGTGTTTCAGGGGAAGCTACATGGCTTGGATACACAATACCCGCATACTATGAATTTTGCATGATGGATGGGAGCACTGCATGAGCCTTGATTACATTCCGGACATGCTGTGGATGAATACAATCAAAATGAATTCAGCAATCATCCTACACAATAACGCAATCCATGAATGCAAAGTGTGCTCTCTAGATGTGATATAAACATCAGTGCATGTTTGTCAAAGGAGACACATGGCTGTGTTTATGGTGTTGTCTCCAACCCAGCATGATCATGATCCACTACTGTATGACCACCATTTGGTGGGGGGTAATTGAGAATGAATGGGGAAAGTCACGTGAATCACTGCCTCCATCGTGCTATGATTGGTTCTGATTGGTTCAGGTGATACATTTTGCATTCATGAATCAGTCTGAAGGTACGTTTACATGACAAGAATCGTACTAAAAACGTAAGCGTTTTTCCTTTGCATTTTTGAAAAGTTTTGCATAGACGGCAACATTGTCAAGACGATCCCTGTTCACATGGAAAAAAACAAAAACAAAACACTACAACACAGTACACTACACACATGTACACATACACATACACATAATAGCCTATGCATGCACAGTCACAATTTTCACAAATGTTTGTTTTCGTAGTTTATACGGAGACAATAACGGTATAGTTTTCAAACGATTGCACTTTGAAACCCATTTTCAAAAGTTGTCATTTTCAGGCCCCCAAAATGCCATTGTCGTGTAAATGAATGGTTTTTAGCTGTTGTGTAAACACCCCCAAAATAAATTATGGCATTAATGGGAAGACTAATTAAAAATTAAGTCAACAACATACCCACTCATATATCACCACTTTGTCACTTTAAAATAAAAACTGAAATGGCCTGAAAACATGATCTGTTTTTTTTAAAGGGAGTAATCAGCTCACTCAAATTAAAGGTGGCTACATCTCGTGTCTGTGATAAGTGTTTCCTGAGTTTTCATGACTGATGATCCGACAATAAGTTGACTGTCAAAAATAACAGTTGAACGTCAGTTCATAAATAAAATATAATGTTTAAATTGTTAAAATTCTTGGTTTTAATAAACATGACATTACTTACATAATTATATATGTAAAAAATATATAATAGAATCTCTCTCTTAAGAGAGAGAGATTTTTGATAGTGTGATGTTTATATATTATATCCTTGTTATTTACCTTATTTGCATATGCCTATTAGTACCTAAATGGTACATTTTAGCCCCAGCGATAGCCTGTGTACCTATATTTATGAGAGTGTAGAAGTGTGTCTGTAGCTACTATTACAATAGCAGTCACTTGGTTTGATTTTACCAAATGGCATTCATGCATCTTAAGTGTATTTTAGGTGTCTTTAGGAGCGGTCACTGTACATTTAGGAGCGGTCACTGTACATTTGACAGCCCCGTCCACCCCCCCCTCGGTTCTTTCATTGGATCCTCTGGGCATTTGAACACTCGCTCGTGTTGAGATCAGTCAACTCCGCCTCCTACCTGCCACGCGCTCATACTGCTGGATGTGAGAGCGGCGCTGCGCCCGGCATTCGCACTCTGCAGCTGACAGCACGCACTTAATATAACTATTTAAAACTGGCTTTAAAAGTTAGGTGTAAGACTACAATACTCTTTGGCCGGTATAAGATAAATACTCACGTTTGATTCAGTCAAGTGAAATTCTTTAGCATCGTGAATAGTTCGAGAACACTGAACGCTCTGGCACAAACGAGTAGGCTATGGACAGTTTCAGACTGTGCGGGGAAAAGATGCTAAACATCAAGAAGTTGTGGATATAAACGGACAGAAGAACTGTGCTCATTCGTAATATCCTATGGCTTGAAGGTGAGGTGCATGTTACAAAACTATTAAATTCAATCTCCCCCCTCTAAAAACAAATACTACTTGATTGAAATTATCAGTGAATTCAATTAGCTTTTTAGGCAGGTGTTTGCCATTGCTTCTGTTTGTAAAAAAAAAAAAAGAAAAAGTTAGTATAGCGTACATTTTTGATTGTAATACATAAAAATGCGTTTTCTGATTACTTAAGCAACTGAAGTAGGCTAGACTGCATGCACTAATGTCAAATTTACGGGGAAAAACAGCTGTGGTTGCCAGAAATTCACATATTATCATTTGGCATTTGCTGCCTGTATATTTTTAAAGTTCACTAACATATATAACATATAGGCTAATGTTTATATTCCAACCTACTCAATTTATTATCTGTTAAATCAAAATTTTCAATTTTCAAATTTTTCAATTTAACAGTCTTTTGTATTTTGCACATAGTGGGATGACTGAGGTATTGAATAGATGTGTGGGTACAGCATTGATTAAACATTGTTTAATAAACAGAGAGGTGAAGAGCATCTTCAGGCATTATCAACCCAGGCATTATTCCAAGAGGTTTTCCAGAGGGGGAAAACATTCTAAAGCCTGCTGTTTACTGATTTATTCAGTTACATAATCACTTCTTAATTATCGTTCTAGATTAGCCACAAACACGTTCTGGCACCATTTTAGTTTGTGCTTTTTCACATGTTGGACCCTTTACTAGAGTACGTGAAAAACACTTGATATCCTTCTTTTACTAATCTACCTAGTTGCCCAATCTCAGACCAGTTGACAAAGTGAGTCTATTCACTGCCAAGAATAATCTGTGCTCAATCATTTACATCCAGTCAAGTAGATGGTGTTCATATGCTCATGGAGTGCTGGTCTGTGTACAGAACAGAATAGTATTCTGTAGTACCTGCTGATTTTCTGTAATATTCATCTCTGCAAGAGTGGAATGTGTGAAACTGACTCGGTTTGACATGAAGAAGAAAATATGATGAATGGAATGGTCTGCCTCTGCTACCAAATTGATCTCTCGGTTAGAACAACCATGCAATGAAGAATTCAAAGAATGCCAGTAAGCATAAAGCACATGAGGAATACTTTTATGTGGAAAAATAAAAGTAACTGAAAATGTCTATGGGAGATTTTTCTCCCCCTGGGACTTCTTGCGTGGAGAGGCGTGGCCCTAAGAGCATTTTCTTCACATTTCCATGGAGGAAGAGGCAGACACTACAGACTGCCCTTTTGTTATTTAACAGAGCCTGTTTTTAGGGGCTTGTAGAACAGGGGGCAGTGTTTCACAACAGCTTTCAACAAGAACATTTTAAACCATTGAGAACAAGTAGAACAGATAATGAGCCGTATTAATGTGACAATTAGTTATATTGATAAAAAATGTTTCTGGCATTGATGCAAGGTTCAGCTAGAATTAAAAATATGGCAACAGATAGCAGAGGCTGTCGGCCGTGTTGTCTATCTCCATGCCAGATGCTAGGCTCTGACAGCAACATTTAGTATCTGGTTTTAGTGCACAGACTGAAAATACACCCATGGATTTTTTCAGATTGTATGAGAGGCAAGCAAATAAAAGTCTCTTATTTTATGTCCTTTCTTTGGAAGTAGTGAACTCGGCCTACTGCAAAAAAAAAAAAAAAAACTGCAGATTTTAATACAGCACATTATGGTCTAAATATATTTGGTAGCAGATGGTGGAATAGGCATTAGTAATGTTGAACACAAGTCGTCTCAGAAAATTGGTGTCTCAGAAATGTCACCACAGTGATTTGGTTATAACTGTACAGTTCACAATAGATTTATATTTAAGCACTACAGTGAAAGTATAACAAGGGTCACAGTGTTATGTAAGACTATATACCTTTATATCTCTGTGTATCGCACATGACATCTAACTCATAAAAGAAGACCAATTTTAACAGTCATTTTTGAATCTTTCAAGACATTTTTAGTTTTCTGTTTACCTTGCTGTCCACTACGTGATTCTGTTTAATTTAGAGAACAGGGCAGAGACATAAGGGGCTTTAGACCATGACTAATGTTATGGATCATAACCATGGGCAAACTTAAATAAATGCTGTCTCAAAAATGTGCATGCTTCAGCAAGTGCAGGCCCAGCTGGAGAGTCGTTCAGACATTTTACAACCATGTTAAACCCAAAACTAATATGCACATTTCTCAAGTTGCATTGGAGGAAATTTTGAATACAAAATAAAGTATAATTATTATTTTATTTAAAACTATAATTATAAAAATTATTTAATAGCATTATAATAACAACAACAAATATATGTCATTTAAGAAAAAATGCAACATGATGGTTTTAAATGTTATTTACATCAGTGACATTTGACATCAGTGCAGATTTTCAGTGAAAAACTATTGAAATTTCACGTTGTTTATCACAAAAATCCTCAGATGACCTCAAATGAATCACAGCCTACTAATCATATTGACTACTACAGTGGTGCTTTTGTGTCTTTTTTGGAGCTTGACAGGTATAGTCACTATGAGATAAAACTACATAAATGTCTTAAAAAAACATTTTACACTGTTTAAAGGGGTCATATGATGTGCTTGAGAACGGCGCGGCCAGCGGATTCGACGAAGGAGCGGCCGGCAGGCTTGCGGGAACCACTTGTGACGACCCCGGGCTCGACTCCGATTTTAACTAGTGACACGGACCGTGTCCATAGTGTCATTGCGTCGCCTGCCAATGACATCATACACCCTCGATTTACGGTTTTGTTTTGTAGAAAACATGGAAACACCAAAGACACTTTAATATGTTATGCGTTTTATTACACAGGTGACGACCGCACAGAGTAGCATTATGACATAACTTTCAAATGTATCTAGTATGATAAAACAGAGATGCTTTACCCCACATACGCACGACCGGAAGGAGCAGAAGCGCTCAACTGTGGCATAATAAAAGCTCAGCTGCTTACGAGCCGTGTGTCACGCTTGTTCAGCTGCCTCTTTTCGCTTCGACGGCTTTCAGCCTCACCCTGCTTCATACTACGACGTTAATAAATATGTAATACATTAGCTCATTCATGAACATGACTTCTGCCCAAGTACTGTCGGATTGCATCGGCTGTGGGGATGAAGACGACAACTCCCATGATTCCACACTCAGTCACGGCGTCATCAAGCTACGCCTTTGTTTCTTTGTTACTTACATATTGTGCCTTTAATTAATCTTTGAGGATTCATATTTAATGGGTATTTTGGGTGACTATTCCTTATTTTTTATTGGGTTAGTTCATTCAAAAATGAAAATTCTATCATAATTTATTCACTCTCGTGTCATTCCAAACTCACAAGACTTCATTCATCTTGCTAATATAAATTAAGATATTTGTAATATTCTCTCATCCCCTCTACTGTATGTAATCAACATTTTCAAACTTCTAAAAGTACATAAAGACATCATAAAAGTAATCCATTGAGCGGTTTTATCTAATTGTAACAAGGAAACATGATAACTTTATATAATTTAAAATATTTAAATTAGGATTTTATTCACATAAACACTGATCAAAATGCATACATAGAGCGCATCAAAAATGGTAAACAGAAGCACAAACATGTGTAAAGAACAAACCTCACTGGTTTTCACAAAACAAAAGTCTTTGGTACGACATGAGGGTGAGTAAATGATGACTGAATTTTCATTTGTTGGTGAACTATGCCTTTAAGTTTCAAAAAAATTCTGTTTGAAATAAATGAACTTTTCCACGACATTCTAATTTATTGAGATGCACCTGTATTACTCACTGGATTTATCCATCAGGAAGTGGATGCAAATAAACAAGTTATTTGGTCTTCTGGTAAGTTGTTAGGAAAGGCACTGATCAGATTTAAATATGACCGTTAACCAACAAACTTGACACACAGAAAAAAAATGCTTCATACACGTGTCCACTAAATACTTGATTAATGCGTCACATCTGTTACATGTTAATGGCATGTAGCTAATTACCTTAGGACACATTCATCATCATGTCCTCATGTTTTTAATATGGATGAACGTTACACACTGCCTGCCCTGGACGAATAAACGCTGCCTTGTGCAAAAATGTTTTTATAAATAGATCAAGTTGCTTTACCATGAAAAAAAATCTTTCTAAAACACTGGCCAGGAAGTCGTCAGGGGTGATTCATCCCCACATCATCATTTGTTTCATGCCTTTTCCCATACTCCTGTAACAGGAGAGGTCTTGCTTGACCCTTGAGGCTAGAAGACACCCTCCTATATGGGAAACAGGCAGGGGCTGCTCGAGACATGGTTGTTAAGATACAGCATGGGCACAGAGTCCTAATGATCTCATCTGAGGCTTGTTATAGTGCTTCTCCGCTGCTGCTCTCCAAGAAGCAGATGTATCTGCAGTTTCCCTAATGGTTGCTTCAGAATGAGTGAGTGCTGGAACAGACAGAACTGGAACACTGGAATAATGTGGGTTTGACACACGGCGATACTTACATCGATGCTATCTAACAAACACAGCGTTGCTCTGTGTGTTTATTTAATTCAGATTATGGTGGAGAAGCGCCTCCCTTTATTCCATTAATCCTTTGATTACCTGAGGGTGGAGCAGACACTGTGGCCTTTAGGTTAAATTGATTTTTTCACCATGAAATGCCAAAGTAGTAATTGTAGACCAAAGCATAAAAATTAAATCACAAAACCTTGAACGTTAATTTCCAATTATGTCCAAAGATAGTGACTTTTTTATTGCATTTTATTGCTTTTTACAAAATCTCTGAATATTATTGTTGATTAGTTTTTGTGTCACTATAAACTGCAAATGTTTCTTTAAATATGATTCCTTGAAGATTTATAACATTTATTTCCTGTGGAAATCTGTTTTTAGTTTTTTTCCACATTTGTCAAATCTCTTGACACACTCAATAAAATTAGCTTTTTGAGATTGAAATAAATTATATTATGTATAAATCTCAAATTAATTGAATAAATAAGCATTCCATTGATGTATGGTTTGTTAGGACAGGACAATATTTGGCAGAGATACAACTATTTGAAAATCTGGAATCTGAGGGTGCAAAAAAATCAAAATACTGAGAAAATCGTCTTTAAAGTTGTCCAAATGAAGTTCTTAGCAATGCATATTACTAATCAAAAATTAAGTTTTGATATATTTACAGTAGGAAATTTACAAAATATCTTCATGGAACATGATCTTTACTTAATATCCTAATGATTTTTGGTATAAAAGAAAAATCGATAATTTAGACACATACAATCTTTTTTTGGCTATTGCTACAAATATACCCAAGCGACTTAAGACGACAAAGGTCACAAATGGGTTTAAAAATGCAATCTTTCCCTGTGACTCAACTTATGTATCTTAACCTATACTCTACAGTCTACCTGTACCTTACCTGTTATAGACACTGAACTATCATTAAAGTATCATTTAAAGATATTTTCATGTCAATATATTAGATCAAAATCTGTGGTGCCCTGCTAATGTATTAGAAAAATGCATGATAATATTACTGCACAATGACCATTACCATAAACCTATGCTTCCAATAGCCTGTTCAGTGAAAAACCATTTATTTTAACCTCCATATCAAGATTGCTAGAGTGAAACCAGTAAAAGCACTGCATTTTCTGTGCTAGTAACTTAATCCAGCTAGGACTTACGGGGAAAATGGTGTGGTCAGTGTTGTTAACAGAGGGTTTTTACACTGAAAAAGCAACATCTAAATTAACTAGTTTTAGTCAAGTCAAAAGTGTTATTTATCATCTTTGAACCAACTTATACAGTATACATCAATGTATACCTATATATATGTGTGTGTGTGTGTCTATATATATATATATATATATATGTACATATGTATGTATGTATGCGTTTTTTAACGCATGCAAATATTATGGCACAACGACCATTATTATAATCTTCTTCCGACAGCTTGTTAAATGAAAAAGCCATTTATATTAACCTTCTGTGTCGAGGTTGCTGGGGTGTATCTGGACATTTCTCAACCATTTCAGAAAATAATTCACCTTAAGATCCCATGAAATCAGAGAAATATAGAGCCATTATGTCTCAGTTTAACGTGCAGGGTCAGCAGAGGTGACGTCTCTTATATTGAATCAAACTGACTGTTTGTGGTTAAATGTTAAGAGATTTCCACCTTTTCACACAGGTCACTGTGCTTCATTGTAGATTCAGGTACAGCTTCTGGTTCAACAGTAGCAGTGAAAGGAGACATTCCGTGTCTATAGAATGAATTTGATAATTTAGCCATCCAGCATTTTAAATGCAGTCATACCTCTTGTACAGATGCCCATATGATTTAATGTCAGGTGGTTTTTCAAATTTAATTTCAGTATCAGTCGGATGAAAGGAGCCATTTTCAATATCTATTTCTCTTGCAGTGTGTCTCATCATATATTGATAGCGGTAAGGGTGCAATATATATATATATATATATTTATAATTATTATTATATATTTTTTTAATGTAAGGACTCTTCTCACTTTTTCTCATTTTCTAGGTTGTTTTTGAGGTTTATATGCTTTTTTGGAGCTGTACCACCAAACTATACCTACCTCTTCCGGTTTGTCTGATTTGTCGTTGTGTTTTCTGACTTGTTATTTTGTTTTCGAATTTGTCATTGTGTTTTCTGACTTGTTATAATGTTTTCTGAATTGTTGTTGTGCTTTCTGAATTGTTATTTTGTTTTTTAGACTTGCATTTGCATTTGTAATTTGTTATTTTGTTTTCAGAATTGTGATTTGCTTTGCACTTCTCGGCCACCATAGCATCCTGTAGCTGTACTAATGGAGCATAGCACTACCAACAACAAAGCCATGACTTTGACTCCCAGATCACAGAACGAACCTTGAATGCTCTGTAAGTGACTTAAACGCATCAGAAAATGCTGTGCTCTCCTCTGAGGTTGAATTTTAGATCTAAAACTAGATTTGAATCCAGGTAGGGATAGGGATAGGTTTAGGGTTAGGGGGGCAGACCTAGATAAAAATGCATTTCTGTTGGTTGATTTAAAAGCTGATAGAACATTATTTGGAGAGGTTCAGCTTTTTAACCTTATTAAAGCCGCAACTGTATTGCAGAAAATAAAACTCACCTGGAAGCTGCAGTGTTTTTTTAATGACAACATTTTCAGGTTTTGCAAAAAAATATATACATGGTCATATTTTCCCATGAGATTAGGATGGAAAAAGTGCAGTAGTCTAAGATTAGTTTACAGGATTCACAGCAAGTTTCACTTTACAGATAGCTCTTTTGCTGACAGCTTCCCACCTTTTTCTGAGTAACAGTTTTTCTGGCTGTTAGAGAGAAAATTAAACACAATCTGCAGAGATCGGTTGAATGGAGTTGTTATATTATTGGATGGTTATGATTTCCAGCATGTCAATCTAAACCCAATTTACAACTGAAGATTAGTTGTTTATGCTTCCCTTGAGTATTTCTCATCTGGGTCTGAACATTTTAGTGCACCTCCTGTGAAACAGGCATTGTCAGTGAATTGCCTACCTGAATATATTTGTGCTAAATTACCTGGCTAGCTTTTAAAGGGAAAATTGCCTCTTGGTTAAACACATATAGTGTGATGCTCGATGGTGCTTCATTACTTTAGTTTGATGTAAGACCAGCCTGCTCTGGCCTTCTGAGGCTTTATAAAAAGTAATTAATCAGGCCACCTGAAGATGTATCTTGTGGATCATCCACCAGGAAGGGCAGCAAACTCTCATTTTATACCACTTATGTTCTAACTGCCCTTAGTCGTGCAGAAAAAAACACCTTAAAGGGGGATTTTTGAGTTGAGCAACCAAGCATTAGGCCTAGATAACACAAGAAATCCCCTGACATGAACCAAGAAAGAAGAGCACTGTTTAAACCTTACACCTTAAAGCACTTTTATCATATATGTTGGTTAATATTTGTGGTGTCTGTAAAATGTGAAAGCTGTGAGAACTCATAACACTGCAAACCTAGTCTACCTATGGGTACAAATAAAGTGAACCTGAACCTGAGAACTGAATTAACCAATTACAAACTGGTGAAAGAGTCTAAATTTGGTGAAAGATTTGAAACTGGTGAAATATTTAAATTTGTATGTTTTTAATTGTTTTAAATTTCATTTGAATCAGAGTCTGTGTGAAAGATATTTATGTATCCCATCTCTCCTTTATTTTCCTATCCTCAACGCTCCTCTCTTCTCCTCTTATTCTCCCCTGTCCTCTTCTCCCTCTTTCCTTTCTTTCGTATGCACCCCAGCTAACTAATGAGATGAGACAGAGTAGGGCCGTCAGTGGGGCAAAGCCAGAGCTTCAGTGGTCCGGGGCACTAGAATATTCCAACATACTGCTCAGAGAGACAGAGAGATACAGTGAGCGATTCCATGACTAGACTCTGTGATGTGACCCTAGACACACAACACGCACAGAACTCAGAGGAGGTGCATTATCATGTTTGGATGCAGGATGCCTGCCATGAGGTCTCAGATGGGTTGTTTTTGGAGCCAACACACAGCAAGACATGAGTACAAATTTACTCTGTGCTTCTCAATATCATATATTTGGGTTTCTGTAACACACATTTTGAAATAATCTAAATTGTACAGCACATTTTAATGACCATACATTACATAACAGGACACTGTGTTTAATTGCAGTATAAATGCTATGCAGAGGGATTGTATATGTCTAGGAAACTATTTTTCTGGATAGTAATAATTGTGGTTTATAATAAAGTGTTGTCTTTCATCATATGATCTTAAGAGTCACATAATATTTCCTTACTTAAAACATCTTTGGTCTGAGATGAGAAACAAACCGTCATTAGTGTAGTTTCCATAGCAACCAAGTAACTCACAAATAAGCATCCTAGTAGCCAGTCATTGTCAGAAACACAAAACATGCACACCAAATCATGGCTGGAATATATTACACAACTATTTAAATCTGAACCCTTGGTAGGTATCATACACTTGTTGGCTTTGTAAAGAGTACGTCTCGGTTACTTATGGTAACCCTCATTCCCTGAAGGAGGGAACGGAGACGTCACGTCGGATGACCGACGAATTGGGATCTTGCTTAGAGAGACCAATCTACTTCGAGTGTAAACTAAACGAGCCAATGCACATTGGCATGCGATTATTGCATCCATTTATTTTTTTGATTATTGCTGCCGCTGATCACATCGTGAGTATAAGTAGGCAGCAGATGCAGCACATATTCAGGTTTTCGCTGAGGAGCCGAGCCGGTGACCCGGCCGCTCAGCGGTGGTACAGGACCTGTGGCGACGGGACGTGACGTCTCCGTTCCCTCCTTCAGGGAACGAGGGTTACCTCTGGGTGTGTGTAACACTGACCTGCGTTCGAGCAGAGGGTGCGTGGGTAGTCCGTTGGTTCGTCCTCCCGATCCGCCCACTGCTGCTCACTGGCGAGAGAGGAGGGTGAGTGTGATACGGCACTGGATCATCCACAACCCCCCGTCCCCTCTGGGGAACCAGAGATAGAAGAATTTGCTCTTTTGTTGAGAATTTGGGGAAAAAAAGGAAACAAAAGATTCTCCGCCCGGCCCTCCTCCAGGGGAGGGAGTGGGGCGTTCACCATCTCCCGAAGAGCAACTCCGTCCATCTCTGGGTCGCCCGACTCAGGGCCTCTTGCTCTTTCTCTTACCACCAGGTCTGGCGGGGGCCTGGATGGGTGGGGCGGCTGCCCTGCGACCGGCTCCACGGCGCATCTTTGCTGGAGGCTGCACTACCGTAGAAGGTCAGGAGCAGAACGATAGAACCGCTCGGCTCCGAAGCGACAAGCTGAATATGCACTGCATCTGCTGCCTACTTATACTCATGCTGTGATTAGCGGCAGCTGGATGCAATAATCGCATGCCAATGTGCATTGGCTCGTTTAGTTTACACTCGAAGTAGATTGGTCTCTCTAAGCGAGATCCCAATTCGCCGGTCATCCGACGTGACGTCGAGAGTGACCGACTGAAAGGGAACAGAGAAAAACTGGGCATCAAACACTAAACGACTGAGGATCAAACACCACCCGACTTTCATCATCATAGGAGAGGCATGAAAAATTAAAACAATTTCTAAATTCGGCTCAAAATATCAAACATGTTTAATATCCTCAGACTGGATGGAATCATAGTCCGAAGTGAAAAAAAATCGCAGTCTGTGCCCATCATTCACAATGTGATTTTCTGTTATATCCCTCCACTGCGCCTGCCTAAAATCTGAAGACTGGATCTGACTTCAGCAACTAGCGCTGACTCCTCTAGGGCAAAAATCTAGGCAAAAGTAATGTAGAGTATTTCAGCCTTAAGTTGTCAATAAACCTGTCTAAATAGGTTTATTTTAATGTCCTTGTTACACATGCTACATGTATTTACTATATAATAATTGTGTAATTACAAGCAACTAAACCAAACCCTAAAACTTAACCTATAGTAAATACATGTTGTTAATTAATATTACACACTTATTTGTGTAATTACACTGTAACAAGGACACATTAAAATAAAGTGTTAACCATATAGCTTTTTCTGCTTTATCGATTGGTATCTTTTGGTGAGTACATTAAGACAGGCAGTCAGCACACAGTAACAACATCTGTCCGGGGGTGTGTTTTTTTCTTACCAAAAGCATTGTTAAGCAACTAAGTTCTGTTGTTACCGACATACTCTTTGTTACAATAAACAAGCTAACATTCAGTCTATATCTTTCATTCCATTTCATTATAAATACATTGCAATCTTTATATTTTACTTTTGTTTACATCGCAGAGTTTGATATAAGAGGGAAGCCGCAATTAATCAAACATCAAATAAATTAAAACAACAGGATCAAAAATAGTTACAATAGGTAGTCCTCAGATGCCATGTTTGTTATAGCAGCATTTTGGAGATATTACACTGTGGGGAAATTTGCTGACGGAATGAACCATATGTATTTGGGAGTAAAGTGTATGCCAGTTCCATAGAGCTTGTTACCATGATGAAAAAAGGCTTTCTGTTGTTTCGTACAAATTAACAATAATAAGCTGACATTAATTGCAATGCTGAATCGATTAATAATCAGAATTCATTGCTCCATTACCTGCATGTCATTAACAACAGTCCTATATTGTTAAACCAACAGGGTTCAAAAGACGGCACTGTGACCATGTTACTATGGTTTTGAGAAACAGTTGCAGCTAGTTAATTTCTCCAATGATTTATCCCACTGTCGTAGTTACGCAGCGAGTTATGTTGTTGCACCCCAAAATTATAAGATTGAGAGTAAAATACTGTTACAATGGTCAAATTTAGTCTTTATTTCAGGTTTTAAATTATTTTGAGAATTATTGCTCATGCTTTGGGGGTTTGATATTAATGGATTTTGAACAAATCTCTAATTACCAATTCACACAAAGTGTGCTGTTGTGCTCCACTGCTCTGCTTTTGAATTGATTTTCTATGTGAAAATGTGCTAGATGTTGTGCTGTATCGCGCTGCTTTTTGTCATCTTGCGCATGAGCACCATGTGTTTTAGACGGCATGCCAAGAAGACCCTGCCTTTTTTTTTTAATCTGTGCTGTGGTTTTCATTTGAATATTGTGACGAGTGGGGCGGGGCCGAGAGCCATGGGAACGGAGCGAGGCCGGTGGAGTAATTGATAATGAGCGACACCTGCACCACTCACCGGTCTCGAGTCTCACGGAGGAGCTCCGGAAGGATAAAAGGGAGGAGTGACGACAGTGTCGGACGAGAGAGGACCAGGCCTGGAGTTTATTTTGTGTTTTGGTTCTGTTTGTGCGCGACAGTCGTCCGCGAGGGGCTGTCGCGCTATTTTGTGTTTATTTTATTATTAAAGTTTTCTTTGCACATTTGCCGGTTCCCGCCTCCTTCTTCCCGAACTACAAACGTTGTTACAAATATATAGACTACTATTGTAGGCTACTATTTTTAAAACCAAAAATGTGTTTTTAAGAGCCTCTAAACTTTGACATGTAACTCATCCGACATGATTGATACCTCAAATTTTGTAACTTGTTGAGAAGAGGTGTGCTATTACATTTCTGACTTTACCCAGCCTTAACAAGCTTAGCAATCCACAACATCCTTGCACATGTCACCATGACCTAACAAATGGGCATGTTTATGTGGTACATTGAGTGATACACTGAGTGCCATTACTGCAAACAGACCCTGGGAAGTTTCCTTCAAGTATTAAGTGTGATTTTTCCCTCATAATATGGCAGATGAGATAAGATACAAATGCGGGACAACATTCTCCAGATCTAAGTGCCCTTTTGTTATCTAATAAATACCTTCCTTCTCCATGTTGACCTTCTGAGAGAAATATGAAAACTGCTCTCCACAGCAGATTGCACATCTTCATGTACTTCTGGCACACTATAGGACCTAAGATAAGCAAAGGTCACTTTGCCCTTTAAACAGCAAGTACAGCACTTAACAAATTGTGCTGTGAGCTTGGCTTACCATTTAAAAGAAACTTGTAATAACAATTTTATACTATTTTTACAGTGACTACATATCTTGAACATTTTTCAACATGTTCAACTTTTAAGTTCAGCTGAGGTCTCTCTATATTCCCATGTGTAAACACAGCACTGGAAACACAAAAGAAGTATGCTAGACTGTTTCTTATCTTGCTGTGTGATTGACTTGAAATACACAGGAAAGTCATATACACTGAAAAGAACCGACTATGTCATTTATTAAGTGCATTTATATTTTGGTCTCACCATGGTTTCCGGTTTAAAGCTGTTTTGTTTAGTTTGTCTAAAGGCAAATGACGCTCCCAATACAAAATCAGAATTTTTGCATTAGCTGTACTGACTGCAGAAATTAAATGTGTGTTTTGATAATTTTTTCTCTCTATTCTTTTTTTCTTTCTTTTTTTTAGTACATAACAGAAAATATGATGCATATATTAAGAAGACATCACAGAAAACATTAAGGTCTTTTGAAGATGTCCTTATTTATAGTAAGTCCACTAAATTAAACATTGACTAACATAATGTTTATAGTTTTATCTTAAATCAAAATTCTACTTTCTGCTTAGCTAACTGGCTATAATTGGCTTTAGCTTTTAGCTATGTCTATGCTATATAGTTATTATAATAAATAATAATTTTACTTTGTATGTTTTATTTTTTGGAAAATAAATATTTTGATTAATACCTAAATTTAAGGTTTGAACCAAACTGCAAATATATTAAACAAGCAAATAAATAAATAAACAAACAAACAAACAAATACATTTGACTTTAACAAATTAAAGTATTTTTAAAGTTGGTGCAATATATCTTGTTTTTTTCAGTGTACTGTATAATGAATTTAGGTAGCTTTTGCCGTTTAGCTAATTGCATTCAATCCAATTTAAATTTACAGTAAGAAAAACTACCTTAACTCCTTGGTCCTCCTCTGAATTGATACTTAAGCAGCATAATTTATTGTGAAGTTCCACATGGACTGTCAAGTAGTAGTCTACTTAGCTGACCCAAGTGGGCCCCAGATAAGATGCCCATTTTGGGACCATGCCCACTTGGTACCCATGTGGACCCAGCATAAACCATGTGGGGCCCACATATACATGTTGGCTGGGTGTGGAGTCTGCATATGTGCAGGTTTGGCAAAGGATGTATCGAGGATGCCAGCAGTCACAAAAGAGCTTTTGAGCACCCTTCTGAAACCAGAAAGCATGACAGTGGGACTCCCTATGGTCATGTGGGCTTCACAGGTACACTCAGACAATATCCATCACAAGTGTGTACAGATCAAGTGCACCTTTTGGGACAGTCAGGGGTTTTCAAACTGGGAGCTGCAAGGATGTGCACAAACAAAATTAACTAAATAAACAAAATTCACTAAAAGTTCATTAGTTTTGGACTGTTATTTTTACTGTTTAATTCTGATCTCTAAAGACAAAATCATGTTCAGTAACCACACACACAGCAGTTCCACAGTTTGCTTCGTTTATCAATAAATGATGGAGAAAAACTTTCTTAAGAGTAAATTTATATTTCAGATGGAATTTTAAGAATAGTAATTGATTCACAGCCTTTGTACTGTATAATTTAATTATCATAGAAGCTTGACAGGTAATGAGTAAAACACACATTTCCCTTGTCGCAGTGTTTTCTGCTTAAAAGCTGTTTAGTAATGCTTATATTGAGTAGAAAAGACTGCTGACTGAATGCAAAAGTTAAATATCAGAGGCATCATGCCCATTTAAACAGAGGGGGCTTTTGAATGCAGCTTCCAATAGACAAAAATATATATATTTTTACATTTGATAAGTAAATTCCATGATTATCGTAGATGCAAAATAGATCATTGTCAGAGTTGTCATTTTTTGGTAGAGTTTTTGCATTTTTGTGTTTGGGGGAAATCAGTAAATAATTTCTTATATCATGGCCATTGATTAGGAATTATTTCTCCTGAGTGTTTAATTTGTGTTCTCATTTTAATAGATCATAGCCACATTGTACCATATTCATTCCCATCATTTTGATTTAATTAAAACAAGGAAACTAATTATTACAACGTGCCACGATTTCCTTAAATGAGGGAATGAATTAATAAAAGAAAATTAATTCTTAATTCATGACCACGATAAATATATTTTTGTCTGCATGTCATGAACAGGGCTCCCAAAATCAGTCTAAAATTTTACTTCATTTTTTAGCTTTTTATAAAAAATACTTTTGCCAATCGATCAAAATCAGTGTGTCTGTGCCTAATTTTTGTAATATTCTAGAATAGAGACAGTAAATGTGTTAATAATGTATGTTTCTGCTTTGAATCATAATTTAAAAGTATATTATTGGATCTGAAGACATTGCAGTAATTATTTCAGTGAAAGCTTATATAAAGTTTTATTCTTAATACTAATATTATTATTTAGAATAATCTTTATTATAGAGTTATATGTCACATACCAAACCAGCCAGCAAGATAAATCACAATATTGCAATTTTTTTTTATTTGAAGCAAAAAATTATTTGAAATTCGGATATAAAAAGACAAAGGTACAAGATTATTATTTAACAGTTTTAACAGTTTAATGGGAAAAAAAACTGCTGATGACACTCAACTCTACCTCTCATTCCATCCTGATGATCCGACGATAGCTGCTCGCATCTCAGCTTGTCTAACAGACATTTCTTGCTGGATGAAGGACCATCAACTTCAAGTCAACCTTGCCAACTGCCCCTTTACCTAAATTCATTACTTCAGAGCTTATGTGCCTCTAGAAGCTTGCGTTCTGCAAGTGAACGTCGTTTAATTGTGCCATCCCAAAGAAGCATAAAATCACTTTTACGGACTTTTAAATTAAATATTTCCTCCTGGTGGAATGACCTGCCCAACTCAATCCAAGCAGCTGAGTCCTTAGCCATCTTCAAGAATCAGCTAAAAACACATCTCTTCCATCTTTATTTGACCCTCTAACTCTAGCACTCTCTATTCTAATTCTATTCTTACAACAACAACAACAACAACTTGTCCTTTTAGACTTGCACTCTATTAATTTGCTGCTTGTTTTCTTTGAAAAAAAAACCTAACACTTGCTTTCTAATCTTTTTGTATTCTATCTGTTTTCTTTTCATTTATTATACAATTAACAAAAGCAAAAAAGACCTCTAACACTAGCTTGCTCTATTCTTTTTCTATTCTATCTGTTTTCTTTTAATTTATTATATTATTTAAAAAACCCTTGCTATGTGTACTGGGTTAAGCTAACTGAGACTTGTTATAGCACTTGTATATTATTGCTCTTTTGTTGATTTTGATTGCTTCCATTGTCCTCATTTGTAAGTCGCGTTGGTTAAAAGCGTCTGTTAAATTACTAAATGTAAATGTAAATGTAAAAAAAAACTACAGTGCCATTAATTTAGTGATTTAAAGAAGTTGGTAATATATAGAAACTAATATGCAAAACATTTGTATATACAGTATACAAATATGTAACAATTTTTTAGAGATTATGGAGACTTTTGTATGGTGCAATTAATCATGATTCTTAGATTGGTTTAGTGTTTTTTTTTGTTTTTTTTGCTAAATCATGGGTAATGTAGTTTTTCAACAGGATTTTTTTAAAGCATTTTTATAAAAAAATAAATAAAAATAATAATAATAAAAAGTTAAAAGATAAAATCTGCTGATGGCTTTAATAATAGCATGTACCATCTATTAAAAGCCTTGAAACACACACAGTAGGTCTGTCTTTAAAAAATGTATAAGTTATCGTTAAAAATCAATTCCCCTATAGAAAATGAATGGGATTTTTACTTTTGGAAACTATTGTTGCAGTTTATTGCGTGAAAAAGGGATCATGATATCTTGGGGCCCTTGGCATGAAACAATTTGAAAATGTCTGATCTAAGTAACATGAAGGAACAAATCCATAACTTCTGTGTTAACAGCTTAAATGTCTGCTTATTATAATATAATACATATATTATAACATTATAATGTATATATATTTGTACTGTTAAGTGACTAAACCATATCAACACTCAAAAATATTTTCACTCTGGGGCTTTGAAAAGAAACCTTCTCGATTAAATTCACAACACAATATATATCCATTCGCTACATCACTCCTGCAATACAATATCCTCCCTCCTCCCAGTGCCACGGACTGCACTTATTGGTTGCTGTGAGATAGAGTTGAATGATGCTTTGCCTACAGAAATTGCAATACAATCTTTTCCCCCCATGATATGTCAAGTGCGTATCACGAAAATACCACTTTTATTGCGGGTGGGGGTGGATATGAAGAAAATGACACTAAAATTGCTTTTTCTCTGTAGTTTCCACACTGTCCTATTGCTGGAGTCCCAGTGTGTTTTGTGATACTTTACCAGCCACTGGTTTGTCTGGGGGGTCAGCTCTCATTTATGTGATCACGATCATACACTGTCAGAAACACAGCTCGTTGGCCATGAAAAACATACAGTCAAATACTGTATCCAACTAGACAGCTAATCAGGGAGCAACGGAATATCAGAGATCCTCTGCTGCAGGAAACCAGCCTTCATTCAGTCAAATCAAAGTGTCACATGCTATTAATTGGTGAACGATGTTTGAGGCTAATTGTTACCTAGCAAAGGCAGAAATTACCTTGTTCCTCCTCAGCATTAATTTTGATTCAAAAGCTTAATCCATCTCTGCCCTCCCCTAGATTTCCCAAGAGGCAGGGGCGTAGCCATCTTTTCAGAAGTGAGGGGGACAGAAATGTTTTATATATATATATATATATATATAT
>NW_015634019.1:354003-354209 GCF_001515625.1 Sinocyclocheilus rhinocerous | reverse complement strand
AGTGCAGCAAAAGCAGTAATGTTGTGAAATATTTTTACTTTTTAAAATAACTGCTTTCTGTTTGAATATATTTTAAAATGTAATTGATTGCTGTGATCAAAGCTGAATTTTCAGCATCATTACTCCAGTCTTCAGTGTCAAATCCTTTCAAGATTCTTTGATGAATAGGAAGATCCAAAGATCAGCATTTATGTGAAATAAAAGGA
>NW_015634019.1:347725-353931 GCF_001515625.1 Sinocyclocheilus rhinocerous | reverse complement strand
TTGAACATCATAATAATAAATATTTTTTGAGCAGCAAATCAGAATATCAGAATGATGTCTGAAGGATCGTGTGACTGGAGTAATGATGCTAAAAAAAATTTAAATCTATATTTATTCACACCGGCTTTTGAAAACCTCTATGCGAACACACTTGCCCGAAAAAGTGCGAGGGATGAATTTACGTGTTATTAAAAGTGGGGGGACATGTCCCCCGCGTAATCTACACCCCTGCCAAGAGGCAAAGTGTAGACCGGCAGCAGTCGAACCCTGATAACAGATGTACTTTAGGCCTGGAGCACCGAAATACATGGCCCTGCCAGTCATACTTTAGATCAAGGACATACATGGATTAGCATATATATGTGTTTACAGGTGTTACAACACAGTTGTTACATCAATAATGTGTCCATTTTTAACTGTTTATATTACATAGTTACTTAAAAAACTGTATTTCTATTTCAAATAAATACTGTTCTTTTGAACTTTCTATTCAAAAAATAAAAATAATAATAATAATTCCTATAAAATGTATCACGATTTCCACAAAAATGTTAAGCAGCACAGCTGTTTTCAGCACTGATAACAATAATACTAATAAAATGTCTTTTGAGGACCAAATCAGCATCTTAGAATTATTTCTGAAGGATCACTGAAGTGACACTGAAGACTGGAGTAATGATGCTGAAAATTCAACTTTGCCATCACAGAAATAAATTACATATTAAAATATAAACATTTTCAATTGTAATAATATTTAAAAATATTACTGTTTTGCTTTACTTCTAATCAAATAAAGGCAGCTTTGGAAAGAGACTACAGACAAAAAATCTTACAGAAGCCAAACTTTATATATAATGAATTTGGATTTTTACTGAAAGATATAGCCTTTCAATTCAATCTCCAGTCAAGAGTATGTTTAATATTTTTCAAGTCAGTAACTTACTCTGATGAATATTAATGTTAAAAGTATGTAATAAACTGGCACAACAAGAAAGGACTACTCACTGACTGAATATGACTGAATAACTTTATTTTCTTCTAATAAAACAGGCAGTATTTAAATTAAAATACCATAAAAATGTGCAAATTACATTCTAGTCATTTAGGATTTGAAATAAGTGAGACAAACAATTCAGATGATCAATCCTGAGCAAAGGGAAGGTTCTCAGTGGTTCGAAGTTATTCATTGATTCTTGTTGGGTCATAGCTGGATGGATCATCCTCTCTGCTGTGTTTGACACAGACATCATTTTGTCAGGCAGTTTGCATCAATCAGCGGCCCTCACTTGCTCCATTGAGTCTGTGGCGCCACCGTCACACACACATTCACAGAGGTGATTCTGGGTAAGGGTGGAGGGCAACGAATATAGATTGATGCTATAAAGGAGCAGGGAGATTGTTTCTGTAAAAGGCCATTTGTTTTACTTCCCGTTCTTTCTTTGTAGTTTTGTCTTACTTTTTCTTTTTATGGGAATGAAAAGGATGAAGGTCTATATATTGATTTTTTTTTTTTTTTTGCCTTGAAGCTTGAACATTTGTGTTTTTCTTGGTTCGTTAGACTTTGCTATTATCATTTGTGAGCGTCTTATACTGCAACATATGGTCCATCTGTGTGCTGACTTGTCACCACAAGCAAGCTTTTAATTATTGATTGACTGAGTTTAACAAGAGATAAAATGATGACTCTCTGAAGGATTCAGTGCTTTAATCAGAAGCCGAATATTCTAAAGCTCAACATCAATTCAGACTTAAAGAGGGCAAACATTAGAAAACCTGTATAACAGAGTGGATAAGGGCAAGGAGGCGTTGACATGCCAGATTAGATACAAGTGCAAAGCATTTGATTGAGGATGAACGTAGATCAGACTGAATTTCCACAACAAAATGCATATCTAATTCAGGAGATTTAAGAGATTCAAGAGAGTGGTGTGTTGGTTTATACCTTAACCAGCAGTATAGTTTCACACTTTTATTCTCCAATGAATATTTGTCAGTATATGTCTATTTTTGTAATTCAAGAAAGAAACAGTTCATTAAACATGCATTGACACATTCACAATAGTGTTGTCCCACTATATAGTGTGGGGTTGTGCAAGTTAATAGTTTGTTATAGGCTTACAGTTATAAAAAAACAAAACAATTCATAAACCAGCAAAAATATCAAAGGCAATATATAAAAATGCCAAACCTTTGTTTTGGTCAAAAGAACGTCTCGGTTACGTATGTAACCCTCATTCCCTGAAGGAGGGAACGGAGACGTCACGTCGGTGACTGACGAATTGGGATCTCGCTTCGAGAGACCAATCTACTTCGAGTGTAACTAAACGAGCCAATGCATATTGGCATGCGATGATTGCATCCAGCTGCCGCTGATCACAGCGTGAGCATAAAAAGCCAGCAAGTGCAACGCATACCAGGTTTTCACTGAGGAGCCGAGCCGGTAACCCGGCTGCTCAGCGGTGGTACAGCAGCCGTGGCGACGGGAAACTTCCCTTCCACGAAGTCATGGTTAGCAGCAATTGCAGCGACATAGACTTTAAGGGTGGAGGGAGACAGCCTTCGCTCCAACCCTTGCTGCAAAAAGGAAAGCATGACCCTGATCGGGTATCTCCGGGGGTCTTCTCGACGAGAAGAACACCACTCGTCGAAAAGGGGTCTTCCTCTGAGGAATCTGCCAGGGAGGGGCTGTCGCGAGGAGCATTAGTTCGGGGAACCAGGTACGAGTGGGCCAACCAGGACCTGCTCCTCGTCCTCCCTGACCTTGCACAGCGTCTGTGCGAGAAGGCTCACTGGGAGAAACGCATACTTGCGCAGGCCCCACGGCCAGCTGTGTGCCAGGGCGTCCGTGTCGAGTGTTCCCTCGGTCACGGAGTATGAAGTCGGGGCTTCATACTCAGACAATGAAGTAGGGGCTGTAAAACCCCGTATTCATATCGGCTGGAGGGACCGGCTCTATCGCATCCTTCGCCAGTAGGACTACGATCTCCGCATGCAAGACAGGAGCAGCGGAGAAGCGGATGCCACTGAACTTGGAGGGACGCCGGGCGAACTGAATTGCATAGCCAAGGCTGATGGTCCACAGAAGCCAGCGAGATGGGCTGGGCACAGGCACCCAGATACCGTGCAAGCGGGGAACAACAGAACCACCGTCGTACCCACAGTGGGGCAGCGAGGTGGAACGCAGGGACCCAACTCGGGTGGCTTGTGAGCGGACCGAAGAGGGGTCTGAGTGTGCGGTGCAACACTTACCTGGTTCCACAGTTTGGCAGAGGGTGCATGAGTAGGGCCTTTGTTGACGCTCTCGAACTGCCCACTTCTGCCTGCTGGCGATGGAGGAGGATGAGTGTGGTCCGGTGTTGGTCCGTCCGCGACTGGATCTGAAGCGCTAGAGGAGTGGTGGGCCCCCAAGAGTTGGTTCCCTGAGGGGTTTGCCACCACTGTAACCCTCAAACCACCTGTGCTACTTCCGGAAGTAGTCCTTGCCTGGCAGCCGCCAGGACGAACACTAGATCGCGGCAGAGGCAATGGAGATCTGCCCCCTTGGAGGTAACGAAGCCTGGTCCGCAGCTCCGAGATGGTCATCTTCCCGCAATGGGAACATGACTCATCCACGAACGCCACCTCAGCGTGTTTAATGCCCAGACACATGAGGCGGCGATCGTGACCATCACCCAGCGCCAGGTAACGGCCGCATCCAGAAACGCACGGGTGAAACAGCATCTTTAAAAAGACGATCCGTTGTCTTTACAAAAACGCACCCGTGTGAGCTCTTTTAGAGAAATTGGCTCTTTCAGGGAAATGCTCTTTTATGTGCTGAGGCGCATAGGGGAGATGGCCGCTTGCAGCAGGGGGTAGTGCAGCCTGAAGTGAGCAACCCGCTCGACACAGGAACGACCACCGCTGAAGCACTGTCTGCCAACACAGAAAGCTTCCAAGAGCGCGTCGAACTCGTAGATCACTGAAGACACTGGTAAGAGCAGAACGACGTTGTCGCTCGGCTCCGAAGCGAAAAGCTGGTATGCGTTGCATTGGCTGCCTACTTATACTCACACTGTGATCAGTTATATATATATATATATATATATATATATATATATAATTGATAATTGATAATTGTCCCTAATCTTTGGTAGCTTGTATCCTCAGTCTCGCTGCTATTTCCTGTCGGTTTGAGATGTTTATATTGGAGCAGGAATAGATCTTGCTCTGTAAATTCCAAATCAATACAAGACAGCTATTATGCCACTATTCACACAGAAAAATCAATCATGTTTCAGCAGCTGTCCAATGTTATGGAGCTTTGAGGAGAAACTGGATGAAGGATAGAAGATATTTTCTGTAATGTGTGTGTCTCAAATATTTTACGTAGGAAATGAAGATGGGTGTGATTGTGAGAGTGTCAGGTGAATGCTGTGATTGTGCTGATTGTTCATTTGCAATGCTCAATGTCACCCATATTGTGGAAGAGTGCTCAAGATTCCCCGTTCTCATTATTTTCTTTTCCTTAGTGTCTTGCTGCTTTTATAACTGTATCATATTGAATCTGTCCTCATACAGTCACAAAACATTGTGTGAATATAAATGACCTCTCATTAAACGAATGTTTAATCCATTAATTCTGTTAAGTTGAGTTCTGTTCCTGTTCCAAGGTTTAAACAGAGCTTCCAATGGGAAGGAAAAAACATAAATGAGATCTCTTTAATATCTCAATTATTTCTCCTATAGACAGCAGTGAGATTAAATGCAAATTAAGACTTTTTCTTCTCCGTTTCGTCCTGAGAAAAAGACTTCTCCCTTTTTCTGAGTTTTTGACAACATCACAAACTTGAAATGCCAGGATGCTATAAAGGATGCTATTACAAGTCTGAGATGTCTATATAAACACAAAACTTTCTCATTAAATGTGTCCAATCTGGGCTATGAACATGGAAGTTTGTTTATGCCATGGGATAAAATAAATTAAAAAAAAATAAGAAGAAAGTTAATTGAAACTTTTATCTCACAATTGTAATTGTTTATTCTGTGTCAGGAACCAAAAAAACAGAATTACAAGATGAAAATTCAGAATTGTGAGGGAAAAAGTCATAATTGTAAGATATAATTTCAGAATTGCAATGAATAAGTCAGAATTCTGAGAAAAAAGTCAGAATTGTAAGATGCAAACTCAGAAATTTAATTTTCATATTTCACACTTATCACTTCAGGAGTGTTTGGGAAAGCTGTTGGAAAACAATCCTAATTTTTGTTCCATTTGGTGATGAACATGACCTGTAAATTACACACGCCTGCTATAAATGAAACATACCCGAAAACTCTACTGAGATATGATAGAGCAACCTCTGATCAATAATATTTTCCTTTGTGTTGGCGTACTACTGCTTGGTTTCATTCCATTTTTTGTGGCTTCACTGACAGTGAATTATGTCTCTCAGTTTCAGGCTTCTTCCCTGGCCACAGCTCATGGATTTCCTCACGGAGTATCCCTACAATGACACTTATTATGACAACGGGACCGGGGCACTCAACAGCACAAGCTGTGAGGCCAAGCATCAGTATAACTACTATGCCATGCTCCTGACTCTCCTCATCTTTGTCGTTGTCTTCGGCAATGTGTTGGTGTGTATGGCAGTCTCCCGAGAGAAAGCGCTGCAGACCACCACTAATTACCTCATTGTCAGCCTGGCGGTGGCAGATCTTCTCGTGGCCACATTAGTTATGCCCTGGGTGGTGTACCTTGAGGTAAGAAACATTAATTGTATCATATGGAGCCACATTTCTCGATTGCTGAAAGTTGAAAACCTAAGATTATATGTCAAAAAAATTAGCCTCAACATTGACCTTTTAAACACTTTAAGGATATGAGGCATGATTCAAAGTGCCTCACTATTGCTTAAATATGTTCTCTTGAATTAATTTAATAGGATAATCAGCTAACAACACCGTCAGCACATGTTCCAGGGGCTGCAGTAAGCTGGCTCCTTACAGCTTTTGGGTTTATAATGCACGTGGCACCACACAGCTTTTGTGTCGGCTGTGTGATTTCCAATTCCCAGATAGCCAACTGATCTGTCCTTTGTCCTTGAAACATATTGCACCTCAGACTATAATTTGTAGCCCCACAAAGGTTCCATAGGAAATAGAGGACTAACTGAGCTGCAGCAATGCATCAGTCCGGTAATTTCCCTTTTTCTCCTTATGTCCTTAGG
>NW_015634019.1:325684-343497 GCF_001515625.1 Sinocyclocheilus rhinocerous | reverse complement strand
TTGCTGAAAGTTGAAAATAACCTAAGATTATATGTCAAAAAAATTAGCCTCAACATTGACCTTTTAAACACTTTAAGGATATGAGGCATGATTCAAAGTGCCTCACTATTGCTTAAATATGTTCTCTTGAATTAATTTAATAGGATAATCAGCTAACAACACCGTCAGCACATGTTCCAGGGGCTGCAGTAAGCTGGCTCCTTACAGCTTTTGGGTTTATAATGCACGTGGCACCACACAGCTTTTGTGTCGGCTGTGTGATTTCCAATTCCCAGATAGCCAACTGATCTGTCCTTTGTCCTTGAAACATATTGCACCTCAGACTATAATTTGTAGCCCCACAAAGGTTCCATAGGAAATAGAGGACTAACTGAGCTGCAGCAATGCATCAGTACGGTAATTTCACTTTTTCTCCTTATGTCCTTAGGTGTTACACTCCGTATAAGACCACCAATAGAAGCCTGCAAGTGCTATTGTGGAATTGTGATGCAAAATATTTTGACCCATATTTATTTGTATAAATAATATATAGATTAATCCTTCTTAAAGCTACTTAAGTGATTCAGTCAAGAGCAGTGAGTGATTTTGTCTTTTTCTTTTGTTGTTCAATTAACATTATGGACACACACAGTAGCAGGTATATTAGGCTGTTGTCACTTTAAGACTTAAGTGAAAGTGAAGTGACATGTGGCCAAGTATGGTGACCCATACTCGGAATTAGTGCTCTGCATTTATCCCATCCTAAGTGCACACAAATCCCTGCCGGTACGAGACTCGAACCCGCAACCTTTGGGTTATGAGTCCGACTATCTAACCATTAGGCCACGACTTCCCCACTTAATGCACAGATCCAATATACTGATACACATCCAATATTCTCCCAGCTGTTTACATTCACTTAAGACATAGCCAACACTGTTTAAGTGAATACTCACCAAAACAAACATATTGACATATTTGTCACGATTCGCTGTGGGAGGACCGTTGGAGATGCGGAGAAACATTCAACAGTCTTTAATACTTAAATCACAAGGGATAATTCACAACAGGAACATGGGAAACACACGACATCCAACAAGTAGACCAGACAAACACAAACTGAACAGACTGGGGCTGTGTCCGAAATCGCCCCCTATACCCTTAAATAGGGCACTATTTGAGGGAACAGCCATTTTTAGTGGTGTCCGAAACCATAGTGGACGTTCTCGAGTGCACTCATTCAATCCCACAATGCACTGCAAAAACGAGTGTACAACTGGTGCACGCTCAACGGCTAGAGAATGCCTATAATGCACCGTGAGAGTCACGCGCCGAATGAATTCCCGCATCTCGCCAGAAGATGGCGCCCGCAGCTGAATAATCAATCCGTTCATTTTTACAAAGCGCTCATCCATGGCGTACAGCATAATGTACAACACGGGTATAAATTCATTGTAAATTGATTATTAAATTGTTTGATTAGGGTTTATGCATAATTTCTGTGACAGAGTTCAAGATAAATCCTTTAATCTTACTGGAGCTGCTAGTTTCAAATGATTAATAAACAGCAAGCACAAACTATGCAAAAGCGGCATTCCTTCCGGTGCACTCAGTGTCCGAATTCACTACTCGTTTTCATTCACTCCTTCTAGTGAACTGAATTAGTGACCTAATGTAGGGAATAGTGAATGAGGGTATAGGGGGCGATTTCGGACAAAGCCAGGGACTTTTATTAAACACAGGGCAATCAGGGGAACACAGGTGCATGAAATGAGTCAATTAAGGGTGTTTTCACACTTGAGTCCTCTTTAAAAGAATAGAACCCAGACCGCTTTAAGTGGACCAAGTGAAAAAGGATCCAGTTATCTTTGTGTTCACACTATCGCAGATCCTGAATGAGGACTTTTTTGGTCCACTTAAGCAGTAATGGTGACTCAGACCTCTTTGTGTTCAGAGTGTTGCTTTTTGGATCTAGTCCAGTGTTTGATGGCTGACATTATGGCCTCCAAAACTGGAATATTTTTATCTTTTGCACAAAAATATAAGTTTCGTACACCTTTGTAATATTTATTTTGAATTGTTTTCCTTGTCTATGTAATCATGTTTATTTTCTAGCACAGGATTACTGCAGGATTTTTAAGCTCAAATTTAAGACTTTTTAAGACTGTTTTTAAGACCTGCACAGATAAAATTAATGCCATATGAGTGGGGTGGGGCAATGTTTTAAAATGACTGTAAAAAGCAAGATTTACAGTTCAGATAGCCTACAGGTTTTTCACACAAAAAAATATTTAAAAAAAATGAAATAAAATGTCAAATTTCAGCCTTTCAAATTTCAAACCATTTTTAAGAAAAGAGTCAAAAATCATACTGTATCAATTATTATATTAATGGTATAATGGCTAGTTTAATATAAATTATTTTAAACCAGCAGAAAGGCTGTTAAAAAATGCAAATTCATTCTCTGCCAGCAGGTGGTGCTTTCAGAACTGCATAAAGATAAACTTTGAAACTGCAGCGCTCATATTTATCTAATGAAATCATAGCCTTTTTCATTTTAATCATCACATTATGCTATATGACAGTTGTCTTTCCGTCCCCATTGTACTTTTTATGGCCTTAAATTTGATACAAAAAAGGACCAGCGGAAAAGGCATGCTGACATTGAGATTGGACAAATAAAATAAAATAAAATAATAAATAAACTGCTTTAGATTTTTCAGGTACAGTACAGGTATCCTTAAATGCAGCATTTAAGTAAGAAATGTACTAATCAAATGAAAAAAATTAAAATGCATATTATTAATCGTATGAATAATAGAGTCTACTGATTCTCATATTAGGCTGCTGTACTAGAACTACATACTGCACAGATCAGTTACACATGCGATTTCTTTCCCAGATGTTTACATTTGACTGAGACAAAACCAACTGTGTTTATGTGAACCATGGGTGTTTTTGACCGTTGAAACAATAAACGCTAAAGAGTGTAGTTTAGCCCCCGCTGGGATGTGCGTGCTCGTAGCCTATATCAAAAAGTTTAAACTGGTAAGGTGCACAGTCGTATCTCTCTTACACAGTTTGGAAGCGGTTGAAATTAAAATAAATGAGTGTACGTTGTGAGCGAACAATTTATAGAGATCTGCCAGAAGAAGCAGCCGCTATGAACAGCTGATTTGTACGGAAACATATGATGGCCAAACTACATTGGAATTCACAAATGGAAAAATCAAGTCAGCCCGGGCCTATTTATGTTCACAATACACGTTTTTAGCGAACCATAACTTTAGCCGAAAGAGGGGTCTGAGATCGTTTGGAGTGTTCACATATGGGCCAAAAATCACGCGAACTGCGCTCAGACCCCTGAAAAGGACCAAGTGTGAAAACACCCTAACTGGGACATGGAACACATGGGGAGGGAAAACACAACAAAAACAGTCCAGGGGCGTGACAATATTGACAGTTTTGTCTGTATTTGTCCATTCTGGTGCAATAAGACGCGAAAGACAACTCAATTTGTTACTCGTACACTGTCTGAGAGGAAGCTTTCTGTGTCTGTGCTTCGGGAGTGTGGCACAGCCAACTGTACCGAATTGAGTTCTCTTTCACGTCGTCACACTTTTTCAAATTTCACTTTTTCAGACTTGTAATAGCATCCTTAATAGCATCCTGGCATTTCAAGTTTGTGATGTTGTCAAAGACTCAGAAAAAAAGTGAGGTATTTTTCTCAGGACTAAACTGAGAAGAAAAAGTCTTAATTTGCATTTAATCTCACTGCTGTCTATAGGAGAAATAATTGAGATATTAAAAATATCTCATTTATGTTTTTTCCTTCCCATTGGAAGCTCTGTTTAAACCGTGGAACAGGAACAGAACTTAACTTAACAGAATTAATGGATTAAACAGTCGTTTAATGATAGGTCATTTATATTCACACAATGTTTTGTGACTGTATGAGGACAGATTTAATATGATATGATGTTTTATTAACAAGGTTCGGGAGGAGCACGATCAGATAATCAATCAGTCTGGCCCAGGTGGAGCTCGTCAGCTAATCACCTTAACAAGCACATACGTGTATATATACAGCCAACTTACCTCAGTTCCACGAAAGTTTTCCAGCATCCCGCCTCCACCCCAACACCTCACTACTATCCTAATTTCCTCCCAGTCTTGGGATGGGGGGGGAGTTCTCTGGGTTCGGGCTTTAACCCGAGCTCTGAGCCCTCCCTCTGGACAGCACGCCAAATATGCTACTAATTGCTTAATCACATTATATGTTAGTGTGAACTCGTGAAACAGTTATGAAAGCAGCAAGACAAAAAAAAACATAGGTCTGCTTTTGTCTTTCTCCCAGACGTTGACATTTTTTTATGTTTTATGAAACATAAAGCAAGTGTAAGCCAACTTATGTCCTGCTGGGTACAGGGGCGATTCTAGGATTTTCCTTTTAGGGGGGCTCAGCCCCCAATGAGGGTATAATATAAAAAAATAGGGGTGGTATACTAAACTTATATACCAAAAAGTGCTGTATTCCACTGTATTGCATAGATGGGTATAACATATAACTGAATAAGCCAAATATAAATATTCATGATCTCTCTCTCACACACACACACCTGTTTACTGTACACACACAAAATTTTACTGTTTGCATTTCTAGTACAATCCTCTTTCCATAACTCAAGTATGCAAACCTCTTTGCCAGGGGGATATAGCCCCCCTAAAAATGGCCTAGCGACGCCCATGGCTGAGTAGATCAGTACATTACAATTCAAATGTCCACATCTAACCTCCCTACCATGCAGGAGATTAGTTCTGATTGGATCTCTTTCAAAATCGCCCCTTCCTAACATTTTCAATTCACAAAAAGATCGATAGAAAATCACAAATAGATTTTCATCATAGTTTTGTAATTCAAAACTGGTTTTTACTCATCGTCTCATTTTCGTTGGTGAAAAAATGTTGGAAAAAAAATAAATAAATAAAAACCTATGACAAAAAATATTTGACAAAATTAACTGTAAATAAATCCTATAGTGACCAATATTACAATTCTGGCCGATATCTTTCTTGTTACATATTATAATCGGAAAAGTTGCAGATATTATGATTATATGCTAATTTGGTTAAAAAAAACAATTAAACTATTTTAAATGCTACATAACATTATTATATAGAGTACTGTATGAAAATGGATATTCATAATAATTTTGGGATTTTCAAAAGTGAGCATTAGATGATAGAAAATATCACCTACACATTTAAAAAATAGGTGAAATGGCACAATTAAATATCAAATATATATTAAACATCCAATATTGGCTTATATATCCAGTGTCGATAACTGATATGGTACCAGTATATTGTGCATCCCTACTCAACACCTAACAAGTAAACCTAAAAATAATTTATTCATGCTTCAGTGCATGCTGGGAACTTAACCATTAACAAATCAGCAACATTGTTCAATATTAAATTTAGACAAGTTGGGCCAACATCAATTAATATAAAACTTTTAGTCTACCATGCATTTGTAGATGCAATATCATTCAGTTTTTCTCTGTGACACAAAATGATGGTCTCTGCCATGGTTTCAAGCATGAAGCACACTGATGTGCGTGGTAACTGATTGCTCTCGATTGCTCCCGACATATAAAGGGTTGCCTTGTGGACATTATTACATTAGCTCGTAAGTCTTAATCTTGCTGGTTAAACAGCAGTTGAAGTCCCTCCCTTCTCTGATGGATCGCTTTTGCAGGTCATTTGATAATGGTAAGGGTCATTTGACAATGATATATTAACCTTCATTGATAGATTGATTGACTTCCAGTGACACAGAATTACAACAAATTGACTAATCTTTTGTCATTATTTTGTTGTCGTTCTTGTTCGAGCATGCCAGCATTATCATTTGCTTTATTCAGATTGGCAGCAGTTATTTTAGTATCAAAGAGATACTATCACAGTTTTTATTGATAATTTGAATTTGTTTTTATTTTCATACTTTCAATTTATAATTCATTTGTTAATTCGTTTGTTCGTTCATTCATTTAATAAATATGTCTATATAGCTTTTATACATTTTTATTTCAGTTTTAGTTTTAGTACATCCAGTTAAACTAAATGAAGAGAGAAATGTTGCCTTGGCAAATAGCTGATATTATTATTATTATTATTATTATTTTCTATTTCACTTCAGTTAAGTTTATTTTATTTCAAAGAACACCTTTTTGATATAGTTTTAGTTAACTCTTGATGCTTGTAGCTGAAGCCAACTCTTGGATTTATTAAAACTGAGTTTGTGCTAAGGGCAATATTATCTCAAAAGCCTACAATTCAACTGCTAAAGTGCAACAGGCATTCTCTGTTGAATTGCTTTTCAGTTGCACCATTAACCACAAATAATGATAATAGCGCTGGGAATGTAAGGAATGTGTGCTTTTTGTAGCACAAATGAAGAATCCATTCGTGACTTTGAGTCTTTGAGTCCATTCGGTACTATTGAGATATCAATGAAACAAACTCATCAGGCATTCTGCTCTACAGAAAAGACCATCAAAACAGAGCTAAAGTGTTTACATTCATGAACATAAAACACATTGAATAATGATAAACCATGTGCCAGCATATTTCAAACCTTACAAACTCTCTGCAGAAATGTTCATGGGGCCTTTAAATATCATCCATATCAAGTTTCAGTCTAACCTCAGATGTGGAAAAACCTCATTGGTAGCGCAGTATTTTTAAAGATACATGAGAAGCCTTTCTGGTTAAAATGAAAGCATGCTGACATTTTCATCCGGTGGTAACTTTGAAATTCTGTGGCCCTGCACAATTGGCTTTTCATGTACGGCAGGTCAACAGAAAAGAGAGACCTACATGGCATCATTGTCATGTTGCTTATCAATGTCCATCTCAATCCGCATCACTCTGTGAAACTAGCCTTTGGCTGAACTTCGCAGGGTCAGCTCAGCTGCTCTTTCAACCTCATTGAAAAAATGTGACCACCGTATTGATGATTAGAAGGGTTTATGCAATGTTTTCTGGAAATTTTACAATGTAGCCCTAAAGTATGTTATCTACCATTCTTGAACAGTGAAAGAAAGCTCTATTTACGGTGGCCAAGAGAACTCAACATGCTGCAAATGAAAAAACACATGCAAATAGAAAAAAACACATGCAAATTAAGAAAACATCTTCATCAGTTTGACAACACGTGATGCAAATACGCACAACGCAACCAAATATAGAAACACACTGAAAACACTCGCAACACAACCAAAAACAGAAATGCACTGCAAATACAGAAACGTGCTGCAAATACGCACAACACAAACAAATACAGACAGACAGGAACTGCAACAAGTGACGAATCTGGGACATGCTTATCAATGTCTACTCTGAAAGGTGAGATTTTTGTTTAATTTAACATCCTGATCATATGATTCCTTAGCTTTTTGGGGGGGGGATATTATTAGCCTAAATAAGCTGACAAAATAAACAATTACTGTAACTGTGATCACAATTACTGTAACTGCTGGCTAACTACCTTACCTTATAACGTACCTTACAAAAATGAACCATGGTTGTACTATTAAAAAAACAAAACATTGTTATTACAGTTAAACCATGGTAACCAGATATTAACCATGGTTTTGCTACACTAAAAGTTTAACCATGGTATTTGTACAACTGTGGTTATACAGATGGTAATCAATATGCAAAAAAAAAAAAAAAAAACATGGTTACTACACTTTTACTATAATAATACCATGGTTAATTGTTGGGGTCCCCTTAAAACATTTCCCTTATGAAAATAAACCATGGTTTTGTTATAGTAAAAGTGTAGTAACCATGTTTTTTGGCCATTTGTATACTACACATATCATAGTTAAACTATGGTAAGTGTAGCAAAACCATGGTTAAAACCATTGTTTAACTATAGTAACCATGGTTTTCTTAAGTTGCAGCACGTTGAGCTCTCTCGGCTACCGTACTATTTACTTATATAAAAAGAGCTATTTATATTGTAATATACAAAGAGGACTAGAAAGGACTGTAACATTCGCCATGTGTCAACATGTTCATTGTCTTTAGTTGTCTTAAGAGAGCCAATTAAATTATAGTTAACTAAATGTTGGACCAAAATAAATTATTGAACTAGCAAACACCTTTTGAATGGTACAGTTGCTGGGAATAGTGCCATAGTCTCTAGAAGTATGTTGATGATTTTGGCTGCTGTAGATAGAGCATCTTTTGGAGGCAGAGAGTGTTTTGTAATAATAAAAACCAGACAACTACACATTATATGTGTTTTATTTATTTATTTATTTATTCAGTATGATGGTAAAAGTACCATGGTATTACTATATGATGCCATTATAACACTGCCACAAATTTGTTTTGTAATGGCAGTTTCAGAAGATGTCACAACAAAACTCAACAATTGTAAAGAGTATTGTTTCTAATATATTCAAATATGATATAGTGTAAGGAGGTGGGTCAAATTAATACATAATAAAGGTTAAATAAATTAATCATTCCACCTCCAATCCATTCCAATCTACTCCAACTTATATACAACCCAGGCCAAAGATGTGCAAAATGTGGTAAAGAAATGAATCCATTAAATACCCAAATAACATAAACTATACCAAAACACCACTCAAAATATTGCCAATTACTGTAAAATTCCCAAAGTAATAAGAATCCACACAAACATTACTGTGTAATCATATATATAGTGACATAATAATGTGCTTACTTGCTTTATGATCCTTACATTATTGATGTAAACAGTCATAAAATTGTACATTACATTTTAATTGTAATGAATACATTTAAATGAGGGTGGGCCAATGAAACTCAAACTTCAGCTTCTTAACTTTTAGCTTTGGTTGAATAAAAAAAAATTGT
Organism: Sinocyclocheilus rhinocerous; assembly: GCF_001515625.1. Lineage (NCBI taxonomy): Eukaryota > Metazoa > Chordata > Actinopteri > Cypriniformes > Cyprinidae > Sinocyclocheilus > Sinocyclocheilus rhinocerous. The sequence continues at coordinate 334,599 of NW_015634019.1, read as the reverse complement.
TTGAGGTCAAAAAGTAATTGGCGGACCCCCTGTAGTACCACCGTGGACCCCCTGTAGAAGAGCCTGGATTAGACCCAACATACAACAGTGTATGCGTTTTTTTGCGGCAGCTACTTTAAGACTTAAAGGTAGATAGATGTCTTCAATCACTCTAGAGATTCCTGGCAGTGTTGCAGACACACTGTATTGAGCTGTCGACCGAGACAGAGTTTGGCCATGTAAAAGAAGTGTCATCTTGTCACCGTTTACCTGTAAATAATGAATGGCTTTATAAAGATGTGCTTGGGTAGACATGCTCTCACTATGATTTCTGCATCTAATAATGGAGAGGATGGAGAAAGGGAAGGCTGATGAATTATGCCAGCACTGATTTATAAAAATACGTCAAGTTAATAGGATCGGTGTTGAGAAGAACCGAAAGATATAGTGATGAGCGAAAAAAATATTGAGCGAATTTATGCTATGCTAGTTATGTTGACAGTTCCAGCTGACAGGACATGATTTAGTAGGATTTTAAAATAGTGATGATATTGCACAAAGTGTTCAATGTTGTGTGTTTTCATAGTAGGGATTTGTAAATGGCTAGGCTGAAGCAGTGAGATAATACCAAATCAATGACTACTCCCAAGTGAAAACCTTCATCATTTCCTTTGTGCAGAAAGGGACATCCATAACAGATATTTCTCTAGAGAGTTTATGAAAGTCTTGAAGAATGAGTAAATATATAGTGTTCATAATATAGGGCAATATAGGAATATTCATTGCAATGTCAAAGAAAAAAAGGCCCACGTTTCCTGCAGCTACAGTTTTGAAAGACAATACTTGGACTAATTTACAACAACAGTTGTGTCACTACTGCATATATGGTAGAAAAAAAAAATGTCACTAACCACACACAAACCATAAGCTGTATGTATTTTTACAAGTCAGAATTGGTTCCTATTAAATTAAAAGAAATTCAACACATTCTGGGATGTTCTTCCACCCTGGTCTACAAAAATTATTTTGTTAAATATGATGAAATATATAAAATAAATACACATTTCTATCACATTTCTAGGGATATCTATCCATCCATGGCCAAAGCAAGGCTACGTTCAAATTTTGCATTGTCTTTGAATTTCAATTTATTTTAATTCTTTACATTAAAATTCAAATTCCAATTCAACATCCTGTTTACTACCTGAATTCAGATTCAGTTCAGGAATTGAATTTCTCAGTTCAGTTCTTATAGGGCAATATAGGAATATTCATTGCAATGTCAAAGAAAAAAAGGCCCACGTTTCCTGCAGCTACAGTTTTGAAAGACAATACTTGGACTAATTTACAACAACAGTTGTGTCACTACTGCATATATGGTAGAAAAAAAAAATGTCACTAACCACACACAAACCATAAGCTGTATGTATTTTTACAAGTCAGAATTGGTTCCTATTAAATTAAAAGAAATTCAACACATTCTGGGATGTTCTTCCACCCTGGTCTACAAAAATTATTTTGTTAAATATGATGAAATATATAAAATAAATACACATTTCTATCACATTTCCAGGGATATCTATCCATCCATGGCCAAAGCAAGGCTACGTTCAAATTTTGCATTGTCTTTGAATTTCAATTTATTTAAATTCTTTACATTAAAATTCAAATTCCAATTCAACATCCTGTTTACTACAGTTCAGGAATTGAATTTTTCAGTTCAGTTCTGCATGGTGCACAGATTGAGGTAGTCTGCTGAATTCACCCCAAAGAGCTTTGCATGAGTGATGATCATCTTGTGTTTTATATGCACGTCTTAAAGGGGTCATATGATGCGATTTCAAGTTTTCCTTTCTCTTTGGAGTGTTACAAGCTGATTGTGCATAGATAAGATCCCTGAAGTTGCAAAGACTAAAGTCTCAAAACCAAAGAGATATTCTTTATCAAAGTTAAGACTCTGCCACGCCCCCCTAAAACGGCTCGTCCTAACACGCCCCCAGATATCTACCTCACTATGTGGAAATATTAGCATAATGCAGCCCAAATGTGCACGCAAAGAAAGAAGGCATGGTTTCAGTAACCGCAGTTAGTGTTGAAGCAGCCATGTCAGGGAGACCCTGTGTGTTTCTAGGCGAAAGCAAAAGCACTTTATTTGGCCTTCCGAAAGTAGATGCATTTAGGAATCTTTAAGATCACTTACAACAGAACAGCAATGCATTCTATGGACGACCGTTTAGTGAACCTAGGAGAGGAGGTAATTCTGACTTTACTATGACAATCTGGAAGGAGGGGGCTTTGTAGAAAACGAAGCGTTTGAGAGAGGCGGGGCATAGAGGACCTACAATAATGTACAGTATTTGAAAAATAATGTGTTTTTTGAACATTAAAGCATGTCAACATATTCTGTTACACCAAATACACAAAATAATGATCTTTAAAAAAGCATCATATGACCCCTTTAATAGTACAAAAGTTTGTGGACAGAGAGGACATGTGGACTAGAAAGTCAACATTTTGGACTGTCAGTTCCAAAGATTCCTTTCATTTCTGCAGTCTGCTGTTGGTGGAAATGACAGGTAGATCAGATGTGACAGGTTGCTGTAATAAGAGGTGGAGAATTAATCTTCATGTCTCCTGAGATAAAGAAGAAAGCAGACTGACTTAGAGGGCTCTCATTGGTACTCTATTGAGTTGTTTTGGAAAATCTTGCTCTTTCTATTAGCTCACTCAGTCTTACTCCCCTGGTACCAGCTACTGCTGGCTAATGTGGTGCCACTTGAGTACTAATACGTTCTCAGTTGTAAAGGGCATCTAACTGTATTAAGAAAACACTTCAGGAGGATCATTGTTTAATATAACAAAAATGTCATTTTCAGAGTAACCTACACAATTTGATTTGTATGGCCAGATTTAGGGGAAAATACAAATGTTTTAGGTGACACGAGGGAGGCTAAAGCTACAGTCATTCACAGCACTAGGTATTGGAATTGAGGAATATAGGTAATTTAACATTATTCTTCATTTTATATTTCTAATGAATAACAACACCTTCAGTAACCGATTACTCTGTAAGTCTTTGACTAAGTTAAAATAAAATGGAAAGAAAAATACACATACAGTAATTAGTGTATTATACAATACTTATCTTCTATCTTAAGTATACATACTTCAAATATAGTTAAGTACCTCTTTACTTATTCATACTAAGAGCTGAAGAGCTCCACTAAAAGCTTGTTGAATGTACTTAAATGGAAAGAAGGTGGACTTTAAAGCATATATTAAGAGATAAAATGTAAAACCAAAGCTAAATAACCATAGAATGTTTTTTTTTTTGTTTTAATTCAAATTGCTGAGTGTATGATTGAGAAAATAGCCTTTCATACATTAATAAGGCATGAGTATATCTCATATATTCCACCTCTCAAGTGCTGTTAGCCCGTTTACATTTCTGTGAGCTATCGTTTCATCTCTTGCTTTGTAAAACTGCTAAATTGAATAATTCATAGAAATGCTGCTGTTTATCGTCACACTGATTTGTGTGTATTAATGGCTTCCCAGCAGTATTGCTAAGGCTCTGTGGGGTGTTAAATATCTCTCCATATAAAATCACATGCAGGTCCTAAATGAAAGGTTTTGTGGAAAACTACTGGATATTCCTTACATAATATAACAAGTCAACGGTATTTTTCAATCATGAGTAATCTTATTTGAAAAACATTTTAAAATACTGTTGTTTTTATATGGTTTCATACAGACAAATGTTTCCTCAATATGCAGCATTATTAAAGGGATAGTTCACCTTCAGTTGCTGGTCCCCATTGACTTCCATAGTATGGGGAAGAAAAAAAAAAACTATGCAAGTCAATGGGGACCAGCAACTGAAGGTGAACTATCCGTTTAATGTAATATATAATTATATTCAAAAAAGTTATATACATTATAAAACATATACATACAAGTTATATACATATACACAAATGTATACATTTCTTTGTTTTATTTTTTATATACTTATATATAGAATACATAGGTAGCACTTTACAATAAGGTCTCATTCACTGACATTAGTTAATGCATTAACGAACATGAACTAACAATGAGCAATATATTTTTAAATCATTTATTAACCTTTGTCAATGTTCATTAATAAAAATGTTCATGTTAGTTCACAATGCATTAATTATTGTTAACAGACAACTTTTGATCTTAAAAAAATGTATCAGTAAATGTTGCAATTAAATTGTGTTGCAGGTGGTGGGGGAGTGGCGTTTCAGTAAAATCCATTGTGACGTGTTCGTCACCCTGGACGTCATGATGTGCACAGCCAGCATTCTTAATCTGTGCGCTATTAGTATTGACAGGTAGGTTCTGCTGTCAGTTCAGGAAAATTGTAATGATTCTCTTAAATGGCAAGAATACCATAGATCAATCACATATCTTTGTGGGCAGTGGAATGGGGGGTTGTTGTATGTACCGTATCAAATTGACATCTTGTATCTTGTTGATTTATACAGTTGTGCTAGCCTCCAAATGTCATTTAACCCATCAGTTGAGACAGCTGTTAGAAATAGTGAGGAAAAAATGAAATACAGCAAAAGGGATAGTTGAATAAAATGAAGATTCTTCCTCATGTTGTTTCAAACCTGTTTGACTTCATTGCTTCTGTGGAACAGGAAGAAAGATGTTTCATCCATATAATGGAAGTCAAAGGTCACCAAAACTGTTTGGCTACCAACGTTCTTCAAAATATCATCTTTTGTGTTCTGCAGAAGAAAGTAAGTCGTACAGGTTTGGAATGACATGAGGACGAGTGAATGAGGACATAATTTTCATTTTTGGGTGAAGTTGTGGAATATACAGAGGGATGAATTCACTAAATAGTTTTTCAGGGCAAAAACATGTGTCTTATTCATTAACCACATGTAAGTCAGTTTAATCAGGTGCTAAATTGACTGTGCTATTCCCATCCACAGAAAGCAGGTGGTATACTGAATATTAGTTAAAAAGAGGTGTTATTCTACATTTTTACTGATCATGGTAGCAGTAATTCATCAAATCATGATCATTTGTTGGAAAAGAACAATATAAACAGGTACTGTTGGGATTCTTTTGGCTTTCAGAAGAGTCCCAGTAAAGTATGGCAGAAGTATGCAGTAGTTTGCTGCAAACAGAGAATTCTGCCATGCAGATTCCATTCAGTGTTGAATTCAGTGCTAAAACAATGCAGACATCACTAACAAACAATACTTTCAGACAGTGTAGTCCATGCTTAGTGAACTCCCCCATGATGTAAACGCTTTTTGTGAGAGTAGGAAGACCCCTGAAAGCTTTGGAAATGATGGTGATGATCATGATGATGTTTAGGTTTATTACAGTTACAAAAGCAAGAGACATGATGGCACAATAATGGCAGCTGATATCAGAGGCAGCTGGTCAGGTGTGACCACCATTGTGTCATTCTCTGTTTGTCTGCCTGAATGCAAATCCACCCCAACCCATCCACCCCCTCTTCATCTCCTTCCCTCTGGGCTTCCCGTGCAGGTACACGGCTGTTGCCATGCCGATGTTGTACAACACACGCTACAGCTCCAAGAGACGAGTCACGGTAATGATCTCGGTGGTTTGGGTGCTTTCGTTCGCTATTTCCTGCCCCCTGCTGTTTGGATTAAATAACACAGGTAAATGTCTGAGTTTTTTTATTTCCCTAATATTCATAAAGGAACAGTTCACACAAAAATTATTTACTCATCATAATAGCATTCCAATGCTATGTCCAATGGCCCAACGTCTGTAATTCCATTGTTAAACCATGTCTTACTCAAACATGATGCAATACGATTCCAGCAACAAGCAATTTGTTTGTCCACACCAGACATGACATGGCTATGTTACGCAACAAAATCGATAAAAAAAAATCACAGCCAATCAGAAGAACGTTTGGGCAGTGCACTGCACTCGATTAGTACATAATCTAATTCATAAATATTAAACCATTTTAAAATTATTAAAATACATACTGAGTGACTGATATAATCTTTGTCATAAAATACACTTGTTGGTTCACATTGAGTTCAGAGTTGTGTATGTTTCTTTTATTTTTTTCAAGATCTGAGGTAAATTAAGCATAGTTGCTTTCAGTATGGCTATAAATGTCGAGCAAAATGTCAAGCATTAGACCCTTTTAACAATAAATGAAACACATAATCAGAAATAATTCATATAATGTTGTTCTAGCTGTGACATCTCAGAAACCATTGCATCTAGTTAGGACAAAAACATGGAAACGATACCTTTTATCACATGATGCGGTGTCGCATCTGGTTAGGACACAGTGTTATACTGTTATACTACGGTTACCACACCTCAAGGCATCGTCAGGTATTTTATTTTAAGACACTTGTCAGGTTTTTGTCCTTTAAATACTCTTGTCCATAGGATAAATTTCTAATAATCTCATCCTAAGACTCCTTTGCTAATTTCAAAAAGAAAGAGAATGTGCTTTCCATAGATAGTAAGATGTAATTTCATGGCAAAAACAAGGAAATGATTTGTCATTTTTATCCTGATGTTTGTTATATTTAGTTGCTTGATCAATGTCTTTGTAAGTTTTGGATATTTTTCTGTTGTAGATTGTAAGGACCTTTGAATTAACTGAAATCATTTGGCCAAGTGGAAATTTAAAATTGAACTGTAATGTTGTCAAGACCTGCCTGAAACTACTTTAGCTGTGCGTTTTCTGAAAAATAATTGCACACCTTAGAACAGGGATCCTCAAATCTGGCCCACGAGATCCACTTTCCTGCAGAGTTTAGCTCTAACCCTAAGTAAACACACCTGAGCAAGCTAATCAATGTCTTCAGGATCATTAGAAAATCACAGGTAGGTGAGTTTGATCAGGGTTGGAGCTAAACTCTGCAGCGCATTGGCCCTCCAGGGCAAGATTTGAGGAACCCTGCCTTAGAACATTCATCAGCCAGCCAGAATCAAGCATTCAAATGTCCTGTAGTACAAGCATTATTGCTTGCAATTAAAACAAAACTTAACCCTAAACTTAAATCTATAATAAGTACATGTTTTAGTAAATATTACCTAGTATTCCTTTGTGTAATTACAATGGCAAGACCAAATATACAAATCTTACTGATCCCAAACTTTTTTTATTTTATTTTAGATATATATACATATATTTCTATGTACTTACATATACTCTATTTTCCAGAACAATATTTGCATTCAGTTTTGAGTTCACTGAACATCGTTGTCATACTGTTATAAATTTTCCAGTATGCTTCTAATCTAATTATAATCTAGAGCTAATTTGCAATTGTTAGGGGAAATTTGCCATACAGGCATTTACCAGTGCCTCAATGAACTAATTCGTTTTGCAACCATAATTAAATGTGTAACCATATATTCTCTCTCTCTCTCTCTCTTAGCTACACGGGATGATACCCTATGTGAAATCGCCAACCCCTCTTTTGTTGTCTACTCCTCCATAATGTCATTCTACGTGCCCTTCATCATCACCCTTCTCGTGTACGTGCAGATCTACGTGGTTCTTCGCAAGCGCCGAAAACGGGTCAACACTAAACGGAGCTGCCAGAAGACAGACGCTGATGCTCAGCCCCCTCTCAAGGTGATATGCACCATGTGAGACAGTAGCCTCAGGGAAAATACCCAGCACTCCCCACTGGACAAGACACTGGTGTCAGTGTTGTTTTACAAATGGAGTTGCCCTCTTTCTAGAAAATAGGGGGAGCAGCTGTCAGTGTTAATTATAGAATTCCTGAGGTAATGCCAGGACCTGCAGGACACTGCCGATGATACAGTGACCCCAAAATCTTTACTCGCCCCTGGATTCAGTATTGTGTTACAATATTCTGGTCAGTTGTTAGATTAATTTAATGCTTGATTGTGGCCAATGGCAGATATATATCTTAATAGGTATACTGATGAAAATTAATGGTGGTTTTATCTTTAGACAGTCTCATTTCAGCATCTCCACTGTGTATTTGGTATCTGGTTATGGGGGCATTTCCTCAGCCTTTATTGAATATGCATTACCCGCTGGGCACTGTGAAAGTAAAGATGTTAAAGCAAAAGAAACCATTGCCATTTTTCCTGAGCTGTAAGGTTTTTAAACATAATTCCCTGTGCAATTTATGTGTCAGGGCAGATTGCAAATATGATATACCTGTTACCCCTTATTCATATTCTATTTTCATCGCAATAAAGAAGAGCTACATTTTTTTTTTCATTCTTCTGAACTTTGCGCTCTTTCATCATCGATTCCTTGCACCAGCTGGTTTTAATGGCCACTTTGGATCAATGGGTTCAGCCATCAAGTTTTAAAGGGTCCCAAGGACTTTTTGTGGTACTTACAAATTACCGAAGCAATCTCTTTTTCATTCGGCTTTTAGTGCTAAAAAATCTCTTTTGTATTCAGTGGATTTATTTGCATTGTCTGTCATCAAGAGGCACCAAATATACCTGTGAATGATTGTCAAGGCTCCATGCTGTCTTTGGAATTTAATGTCGACCACATGCTGAATCAAATTCTTATTACCCTTTCCACAGGAAAAGTGCACTCATCCTGAAGATGTGAAACTGTGCACAGTTATCATTAAGACCAACGGGGGTTTACCTGCCAAAAACAAGAAAGCAGTAAGTGTGCTTTTCTTATAAAACAAGTCATAAAAATTGTGTAAAATATCATGTTATTCTGTAGATATATGTATGCAGCTAACTCTACATTTGCACCGTTACATCCAATATTGCTCAGTGCTCTTTGGCTCATTATGGGGAGAGAAGTGCAGTTATGAAACAAAATCTGTACAGAAAAAGGAGCTGGCCGTTTGGAAGTCTAAATACATACCACATAGTTTTTGTTTATGAATTCTTCAGTTTAAAAGGGCAGTTTATATATAACATTAAAA
>NW_015634019.1:322504-325586 GCF_001515625.1 Sinocyclocheilus rhinocerous | reverse complement strand
ATAATTTAATATAAATTGAAATGCTTACAAATGTCAGTAAACTTTCAGTTCACATGATCTTCATTTGTTGATCTTTGTTTGTTGTGTATACCTCTATTTATTCATCTTAACAAATAATCTATGAATTATTTGTTTGTTTTTGCAGTACCCAATCTAAAGTGGAAACTATTCATCATTTGCAAATGTTTACTAATCATTAATACCTTTATGAGCAGTCATCTCAATGGCAAAACGTGTCCCGAAAGACCTGAATTTAGGTTATCATTAAGACCAACGGGGGTTTACCTGCCAAAAACAAGAAAGCAGTAAGTGTGCTTTTCTTATAAAACAAGTCATAAAAATTGTGTAAAATATCATGTTATTCTGTAGATATATGTATGCAGCTAACTCTACATTTGCACCGTTACATCCAATATTGCTCAGTGCTCTTTGGCTCATTATGGGGAGAGAAGTGCAGTTATGAAACAAAATCTGTACAGAAAAAGGAGCTGGCCGTTTGGAAGTCTAAATACATACCACATAGTTTTATGGCAAAACGTGTCCCGAAAGACCTGAATTTAGCCTATTCACACATCTTTACTAATCATTTATTAATCATTTGTTCATGTTTTTGCAGTAGCCAATCTAAAGTTGAAACTATTCATCATTTGTAAATGTTTATAAACGATTACTAATCATTAAGTATCTTTATGGGCATTGGACTTTTAGCTACTGTAACAAGGTTTGTGTAAACAAGGGTGGCTGGTTAAGTTTAGGTAAATGCTTGCTAAAGACATAACCGATTGTAAATTTGCTGCAAAAAAAATGTTTTTATTGCCTCAATAAATAAGTGATTATGCCACTTTTACACATGATATGTCAGTGCAAATGCCTGTTATTTGCTAACTAGCCTGTTATTCACTAACTATACCTAGTTATTCGCTAACTAGCCGCAGTGCATTTTTTTGTGCTAAAATTTAAAACACACCTACGTTTTATATAAATTAGACTCATTATATATTGCACTTCATTCACAAAAGTTGCACAATTTCCATTTATTACAGTTTTTTTCAATTGCTAACAAGCGTTTACCAATACTTAAAGTACTTTTTCTAAACTCTTAACACAGCAACACACCTACATCACACATATGAGATCCATTTGAAAAATAAATAAATAATAATAATAATAATAATAATAATAATTCAGTCAGCTGAACTGTAAATTTTTGTTTGTGTGTGTGTGTAAATGTGTGGATTCATTTTAGATCGTATGTGTACAGCATAGTGAAGGAGTCATCAGTACTTTATGGAATGTAAAAAAAAGTGACAGAATTGCTGCAGTAAAGGCTTTATTGGCAAAAGGACATTTCTGTGTGAAAAAACAAAAAACATACAGCCCTTTGCCTTTTGCCACCTACCTCTCCTTCTCCCTTGTCAGAATGTCAGAAAGAGCTTTATTACCAAGTATGTTTACAGGCATTATGAATTTGACTTGACGACGGGAGCTTCCAGTGCAGAAGAAAGTATGGACATAGTGCAGACATACACAGGAATTATAACAGTAATATAAGAAAAAACAGAAAATTATGGTCTGTAGCGCAGACCAGAAGGCAACAGTACGAAGAGAGAGTGGGCTGGGTGTGTGGGGTCCAAAGTGATTTTCTTAGCCCTTTTCCTTACTCTGGAGGTGTACAGATCTTGGAGGTTGGGTCAATAATCGTCTCAGCAGTCATGGCTGTCTGTTGTAGTCTCTTGATTTCTGATTTGGTAGCTCAACCAAACCAGACAGTCCTGGTCCAACTTCTCTCCCTCGTCCAGACATTTTCTTTCTTTTTCTGCTTCTCTGTGTTGTTCTGTATTGTTTTGAACAAAACCAATCCAGAGAGTGCCTTTTTATTGTGCATGGCCATGTAATGGAAAGACTTGAAATTATTAATTAAGATTTGAATTAGCTATTTCTCAATTATCAGTAATTAAAATAACTCTTATCAGCTATTTTGTTGCAGAAGTAGAGGCTTTACACTGTATTTAAAGTTTGGAACATTAGGTCTTCATTTCTGTCATGCTGTGTTTAAGCATTTGTAAAAAAGATAAGAATGATCCATGATTTTGGTATGGGGTAAACTAGTAACTGAAAATGAAACCACCCGGTTTCATTTTGTAGAAATACAGTTTTTTTCAATTGCTAACATCCCTTTGTCCAATCTATAATCACATTTTCAAAACTCTAAACACAATTAGAAAAACATCCATCTGTTGTGACCATACCATTAACACAATTCATGGTATGGTCACAACAGATGGATGTTTTTCTAATTGTGTTTAGAGTTTTGAAAATGTGATTATAGATTGGACAAAGGGATGTTAGCAATTGAAAAAAACTGTATTACTACAAAATGAAACCGGGTGGTTAATAAACATAGCCTAGACTATATATTGTGCATTGAGTGCATTTCATAGGTTAATTTTATTGCATTTATAAAATAAATTAAATTGTTAACAGTATCACATTTATTTAACAAGCCCTTTTAACACATGCTAAACACATGCATACAAATCAGTCAATGAGTGAAACACACATTAATGTTACACAACATGATGTTGCACTTATTTCATACTTACTGAATAATTTCATGATAATTAAATTAAACCTTACAAAGAGCGCAAAGGATTTTACTTTTATTAGTCTCTATTTAATGTTTAGTTAAATTAAGATACACTTTAATTCTACATAATTTACTCATAAATGAAAGTCTTAATTATGTATAACTAGATTTATATTTTAGATGCTGATCCTGTATATATGCAGAGCCCCTAAGGGGACATGGTAGAAAAATTATATTTCAATCATGACAACTCTCGGAAGATTTAACATGGTGATGGATATGACAATGTTAATGTATTTGGTCTTAGCGGAATAGATCTGCTACGCTGCTGCTGCTGCTGAATTGCTGCTGCTGTTGGTTATTGCTGTAGCTGTAGATTATTGCTGCTGCTGCAAGCAAGTACAGGAACTTGCTACTGCCAATGTCAAACGTCGATACGGTGCCGTGAGTATTTAAGACATACTGCTGCTGCACAAATAGCATATAAAATAACCC
>NW_015634019.1:318965-322148 GCF_001515625.1 Sinocyclocheilus rhinocerous | reverse complement strand
GTCAGAATGCGCCATCTAGAGTTTCATGACTGAACTATATATTTCAATCATGACAACTCTCGGAAGATGTAACATGGTGATGGATATGACAATGTTAATGTATTTGGTCTTGGCGGAATAGATCTGCTACGCTGCTGCTGCTGCTGAATTGCTGCTGCTGTTGGTTATTGCTGTAGTTGTAGATTATTGCTGCTGCTGAAAGCTAGTACAGGAACTAGCTACTGCCAATGCATACGGCGATACGGTGCCATAATTATTTAAGACATACTGCTGCTGCACAAATATCATATAAAATAAACCCCCAACAAAGCTGGAAGAAGAAGAAAAAAAACAATTAAATATGTATGCTGCTGCTATACAATAATATGCTTAAAATCATCACTATAGGCAGAAGAAATATAAAAGGTAAAACCCCCCAGAACAAGCAGATCTATTGCCAAGACATACAGTATGTACTGCTGCTGCTCCGGAGAGCCGTGAGACCGTGTGTTTGCTATCTATGTGAGCCTGGGCCAGCTTTGCCGAATGGCTTAATGCTAGTGAACTATTGCTGTGTGTACCTGATCGGTTGACCAGATAGCTTAAACTAGTGACCTGAGTTAAAAGTGTTTCTGGACTAATGGAGCCCAGATAAATTAATTAGTGGCTTAACGATGTGAACTTGGGTGTTGTACCCTTATGCTGAGTTCACACTGCACGATTTTAGCCAGATTTTTCACTCGCCGACAAATGCCCGAAGTGAACACAGCAGCAACTGAATGCTACCCCAGATAGTCACGCAGTGGTTCTGGCCCCAAGCCAGAACCAGCCCGCCGGCCACGGCTCTCTCCAGCCCGCCGGCCGTACTGAAGTCAAGCCCATCGGCCGCGGCTCTCTCCAGCCCACCAGACCTTCCAAAGTCAAACCCGCCGGCCGCGGCATTCTCAAGCCCGTCGGCTGCGCCGATGTCCTCTAATCAAAGTAGGAGGATGAGGAGAAAAAGACTGTTCTTCGCCCTCAACCCAGCCCCAGAGCTCGCGCCTTAGAATTGCTATAAGCGTCTTTATTAACAAGCAAACACAATCAAAAAATGCCTATTTCGCTTTGAAGAATTCATAAAATCTACTGTAAGTCCTGTTAAATAGCAAAGGAATAAAATTCCTATTTCACTTAAAAGAGTTACTTACCCCATGCGTTATCACTGAAATTTCAAGCAACTAAAGTACTTTCTGCTGCCGCTGCTATATTAGCAACAATTTGACTTCCTGCTGCTAATATTATTTCTAACATTACATATGAATTTGCTATGCATGCTGCTGCTATTAAATTCGCTACATGCAATCTGAATAACGATGCATACTGCTGCACAAAGGTACTTAGAATTGCTAAGCCCCTTTTAAATAAATGAAATGCAAGTGATGCCTATTCGCTTGAGGAGTTCACATACCATCCATTTTTAGTCACTGAAACTTCAGCAATTGTAAGTTGCTTTGGATAAAATTGTCTGCAAAATGAATAAATGTGAATGTAAACTACAGTCTACCTACTGCTGCTGCAACTAAATGCATGTTCTGATTTGCTATGCATGCTGTTATTAATAATTATAAAAGCCTATTTAAATTTTAAAGAGTTACTTACCCCATGTGTTATTACTGAAATTTCATGCAACCAGATACTTTCTGCTGCTATTGTCACAATCTGTGATGGCGAGGAACGATGGAGACGAGGAATAAACGAAACAGTCTTTAATCCAAGAAACACAGGGTATATCCAACACTGGGAACGACAGGAAACACATGAACATAACAAGTAGAACCGACAGAGACAGACTGCACAGACACCAACGGCGGCGGAGCAGGTGGTGGAGGAGCCCGAGGCGGAGACGGAGAGCCAATGAGCCAGGGGGATGCCGAGGATTCGGGGGGCCAGGGTGGAGCCGAGGGCTCTGGCGACCAAGACGGAGGTGGAGATCCGGAGATCCGTGGCGGAGCCGGAGCGACTGAGGACCCAGGTGGAGCTGGCGGGAGGAAGGAGCCCAATAAAGCCGGTGGGACGGAGCAACGAGGTGCAGCCGGAGGAACGGAGTCCTGAGGCGATGGCGAGTCGACGCCCGACCAAGGCGGAGCCGGAGGGACTAACTCTGGATTGGAAGCCCCCTCTAGGCTGAACACGGGAACAGGATGGCGCTCAGGAGAAGCGGACACTTGAGGGCGCTTTCTAGGAGCGGGCACTGGAGGGCACTCTTGACTGGATTCGGGGACTGGAGCCCTCTCCTTTTCGCTTTGGCACTTTCGCCGCGCCATTCTCAGCTCACCCTCAGCCGCGGTGCAGGGGCGGAGCTCCTCTCCACCGCTCACACCGTCCGCGGCTTTCTCCCTCGTGGCGGGCATTGTCGCCGGCTCTCGCACCTGGTCTGAGGCTTTAGCTCCGCACAGCGGGGAGATGGTGGGCTGGGCTCTGGGTCCAGAGTGGATCTGGCGAGATCATCCTCAGCAGTGTTGGTGAGAGGCGATGCGTTTCTCACCAGAATCCACTCCACAAACGTGGTGAAATCCGCTCGAGGACCATCTTCGAACGACGGCGCTCTGCACTCGATGTTTAGACTGGCGTCGTAGAATGCACAGAGCGCGTTGTCTGGGTAGCTGGTGGTGCTTGCTAGCAGCTGGAACAGTCTCATATGATCCTCGAGCGATCTCTCCCCCTGCTCCAGCAGGAGGAGGAGAAATTCCGGGCGAAGGAGGGCATCCATGCGGGGAAACACAACGGAAACAAAAACACTGAGAGAAAAACGAGAAAACAAACGGAGGGGAAAACACGGAGCTAACTGTTTTTGGTCGGTTCTTCTGTCACAATCTGTGATGGCGAGGAACGATGGAGACGAGGAATAAACAAAACAGTCTTTAATCCAAGAAACACAGGGTACATCCAAAACAGGGAACGACAGGAAACACATGAACATAACAAGTAGAATCGACAGAGACAGACAGCACAGACTAGGACTTAAATACAGGGGATGATTGGGGAAACACAGGTGTATGGGATGACTAATCAAACTAATTAACAAAACGAGGACAGGAACATGACCAAATAAGGGAACAGAAACAGGGGCAAAACATGACACAGACAGTCCATGATCCTGACATTACGCCCCCTCCCGGAAGGTGCATCCTCGCACCGTAGCAACAACAGAGGGAGGCGTGGGTG
>NW_015634019.1:317187-318095 GCF_001515625.1 Sinocyclocheilus rhinocerous | reverse complement strand
AATAATGCCTATTTCGCTTTGAAGAGTTCACAAAATCTCTGTACGCCCTGGTAAATAAACAAAGTTATAAAAGCCTATTTCAGTTTAAAAGAGTTACTTACCCCATGTGTTATCACTGAAATTTCATGCAACCAGATACTTTCTGCTGCTGCTGCTATAAACAACAGTGATAATTTGACTTGATTTGCTATGCATACTGCTATTAACAATTCGCTAATAACGCAATCTGAATTCAATGATACTGCTGCTACACTCCATGAAAGTACTATAACTGCTGTAAGCCCAACTGAATACACAAATAGTAAATCCCAGTTTAAGAGTGTCCTACTATTAGCTACATTGTACATGGGCTACTGATTGGAAATTATTTATTAGTAGTAGTATTTTTATATTTTAAACAAATTCGTGATCATCTTTAAACTATCACTAAACATGACTTTCATTATAAAACTCATTCACTATCACTGATCCAAGGTAACGAGTGAAATAGAGATGTGGCCCCTTTAAGAATGAGCGCTCCCTCTTCTGAGTGCATTGCAATGCGGCACGAGTACACGTATGAGCGGGTATATTATTTTATGCTGCTCATTAAGTTGTTATGGTTAAATAGGTAAGGCTGTTGACAGTATGACGTTTATGAAAGCAATTATACGGGTTCACCTTGACTTAAACTGTGAACAACTGTGAAACGGCAACTGCACACCGACCCCACTAGTGAGGTGTGCATCTGAAGCGATCCGTTCGCGGTTAATGTAGAAATGAATGCCCACAGAAGATATTAAAAGCATTGGAGATTTCGGGCAAATAAGGTAATCCCCAATTCACTTTACTATTCTAAATCCGCGATACTTGACGTTGTATTCTCACATACATGAACTAGGAAAACTGCTTGCTGCTGCTGCTAATGC
>NW_015634019.1:307203-314628 GCF_001515625.1 Sinocyclocheilus rhinocerous | reverse complement strand
TATCACTAAACATGACTTTCATTATAAAACTCATTCACTATCACTGATCCAAGGTAACGAGTGAAATAGAGATGTGGCCCCTTTAAGAATGAGCGCTCCCTCTTCTGAGTGCATTGCAATGCGGCACGAGTACACGTATGAGCGGGTATATTATTTTATGCTGCTCATTAAGTTGTTATGGTTAAATAGGTAAGGCTGTTGACAGTATGACGTTTATGAAAGCAATTATACGGGTTCACCTTGACTTAAACTGTGAACAACTGTGAAACACCAACTGCAAACCGATCTGAAAGCGATCTGTTCACTGTTAATGTAGAAATGAATGCCCACAGAAGATATGTTCTTTATGCACCAAGAGCTTGTAACACTTCAAAGAGAAAGGAAAAATTGAAATCGCATCATATGACCCCTTTAACTCTCTGAATATCATCAGTTACATTAACAACCCGTCAGCCTGCGCCATCTAGAGTTTCATGACTGAACTATATATTTCTATACATTTGCTTAGAAGTTTTATTCGAGTATTATTTGATATACCTATGAGTAAGATAACCCTGTTGTGCAAAGTACACTATTATTAAACACTCTTATTAACCACTAGATACATCCACTATTAGTATTAATGAAAGCCCTTAAAATTGCAATTTAAAAAATCATTCATCATTACATTAGGAATGTAATGCAGAATGTAAAAAAGAATAGTAGGGACTTGAGTCAAGGTAGTATTTATTTCATGTGTATTAAGTGAATGTGTCATTGATGTTTTATTTTTCTTTTCATTTATAATTTTATTAAATATATTTAGAATGTTAATTTTTAACTATTTATAATGGATAAAAAGTGAATAAATGCAAGTGAATAAATATAACAGGAAAACTCTTCTCTTTGGATTCTTCTCTTTCACAAACTGCATGTTTATTACAGTTGGGTTACTGTGAGTCATATATCACATCAGATGGGTTATAGTTGGATTACTGTGAGTCATACATCTTTGCTGACAGTCTGCTTGTGTTAAACAAGCGTTGATTTAGCAACTACTTTAAATGGGAATAGTTAATGAGAGGCCATAAGGTCACCGATTACTGCTGTCAGGAACTGTCAGGTTAGTGCAAATAAGCTTGAATGCCCTATTATTTTCACACGTAACATCATTTTCAATACTGTTTGATGTGTACCGTACTGTGTACTTTTTTTCCCACGATGGTCTACTACTAGTATTCCAAGGCTTTATCTAAAATTACAGTTGAGTCTGTTGAAGTGCCTTAAGTGTCAACAACAAAATTCTTGGGAGTTTTTGTTGACGAGAGATGGAGTAAACAAACGGTTTGGGTTAGCAGTAAAATACATCAACCTGTATAATGAGAAGAGTTAGGCATCTTGTTACCACAGATTGTTTTCTTACTTTTTATAATAGTTTAATTTATATATTTCTTTCATTTTGAAATATAGTTTGGACAAGCATTTTTCCTACTACTCAAATCATTGTCCTTCAGAAACGTTCTGTTAGTATTGCAACCCGATCAAATTCATATATTTCATCTGTTCCTTTATTTCAGAAACGTCAAATGCTTATTCTTATTAACATGATATTAATTTCTGTCAAATATATGTTTTCATTTATAAAAAATATTCAAATGAAGGGAATATTTCAGAGCAATTTAAGACATTTTAAAGCAAATTCACAGGTTCATTGTTATATAACTTGTCAATTCTCAGATTTTCACCCTTCCTAAATTTCTCAATTGTGAAGGTCAATACTGAATAAAATGTAGGAGAATCAAACTATGGAATGGTTTATGAAATCTGGTAAAAAAAACAAAAAAAAAGTCAGGTCACACTCCTAATTTGCTGCTTATTAATAGTTAGTAAGGTAGTTGATAAGTTTAGGCATAGGGTAGGGTTAAGGGATCTAAAATATGGTCATGCAGAATAAGGCATTAATATGTGCTTTATAAAAACTAATAAACAGCCAGCGTGCTAGTAATATGCATGCTAATAAGCAACTAGTTTTTAGTGAGAATTGGTCCCTAAACTAAAGTGTTACCATGTGTTCTTCTTTAATATGTAAAAAAAAAAAGATGCTTAAAAGACCATTTTATTGCTGCCTTATAATCTTGTTTCCTTATTTCTTGTTGTTAATGTATTTCATGTATCTTATAATGTTTGTTTCTGGTTTATACTATCTTTGTTTGTTTTTTTATGCTGTTATTCATTATTCAGCAATATACATTTATATATTCTTTGTATGCTATTTATTTATTTATTTATTTATTTATTTTTATGTAGAGGTTTTTCTGCTTCTCACATTTTACATGAATTATATTTCTTTGCTTTTTATCATATATATTTTATATTGTGCAAATATTAACTAAAATATATAAAAAAAAATAAACCAAATCTAGAATTAAAAATAAACTAGTACATGCCATTTATAGTGTAATCATACAACTAATGGTAAACATGTCTTCAACAGCAACTGATAAGGGAGGTCCTGCACCAAGGTGGTGATGTGGGAGTGGACATCGTGGCAGGCACCAGCCCTCCCGAGAAAAAGAAACTGGCATCCACTCTGGTCGTCGACCTGCTGGCCAACCCAAGCCCAATCCATGCCTCTCCCTCCCACGGTGAATGTCAGTCAAATGGAGATGAGAAAAATGGGCATGCCAAGGAGGTCCAGACCCCTAAAGAAGCCAAACCTGTTGAAACTCAGGCACTGCCCAATGGCAAAACCCGAACTACAGTGACCAAAACCATGAGCAAGAGGAAGATATCCCAGCATAAAGAAAAGAAGGCTACTCAGATGCTGGCTATTGTTCTAGGTGAGGTCACGATGCTGTCATTTTATACAAGTATTCCTCAGCCGTATGCCGAGCACGAGTTACATAAAAGTCCTAGATTGAGTTCTTGTCCTCAGAATACCTCAGCTTTATTTTCTCTGTTGCAGGTGTTTTCATTATTTGCTGGCTGCCCTTTTTTATTACTCACATTTTGAAAACTCACTGCACAAGCTGCGTGGTGCCACTGGAAATGTACAATGTCTTCACTTGGCTGGGATATGTGAACAGTGCCGTCAACCCCATCATATATACCACTTTCAATGTGGAGTTCAGAAAGGCTTTCATAAAGATATTGCACTGCTGATGACATTGTTCACTGCACGCATAGAGGAGGAGAGATGGAGGATTTCACAAGAGGTTAGTGCCATCTTTCAACGCCATGTAAAATGAGGGATTTACAAAGCCATGCTTTTAGGACAGAGCGGAAGAACTCGTTACAGAAAATGGAGGTTCAAATGAATGTAAATCAATGTTTTATTTGCGTGTCTTCGTTAATTCAGGCAGTGGAGTGCACGTGCGAACATGTGTTTATTCTCTTTGGAACTGGAGTGTGTATGTGATTAATTGTAGAATTGAAGTCAATTTGAGATGATCGGTAATTGGATCTTGCCACAAAGACTTTTATGCAAGCAGAGACCTGAATGTCGTAATTACATCATTATATCAATTTAGTGGCAAGCAACTGGTTACAAAATGCTTACAGCTGTTTATTCAAATATTTATTTAATCAACAATCTATTTATTTGTTAGAGAACTTGTTAATTAAGAGATAGCTATTGTAAAGACAAATACATAAGGTGAAAATGTATGATTTTATAAAGCCAGAACACGAAGATATTAAAGGTGCACTCAGTAATGTTTTTTTTGTTTTTTTTAATGTTGCACTGGTCATTTTAAACATATGCTGACACCCAGGGGTCTGGAGTGCAGAATTATGCAATTTAAAGGAACAGTTCACCCAGAAATGAACATTTGCTGAAAATTTACTCACCCTCAAGTAGGGCTGCACGATAAATCGCATGCGATATTTAACGCGCATCTTGTCAAAAAGCCGGTTCTTTAATCAGCGGTAAATCTCCATCACCTGCGTGCTTTCACATGGAGCAGCATTAACTACACAGAGCCGTTGTTCACTGACGAGCGGCGCAAAAAATCGCGCGAATATGAACGTGGTTTTGCGCCGCTCCTCAGTGAACAACGGCTCTGTGTAGTTAATGCTGCTCCATGTGAAAGCACGCAGGTGATGGAGATTTACCGCTGATTACAGAACCGGCTTTTCTGACAAGATGCGCGTTAAATATCGCATGCGATTTATCGTGCAGCCCTACCCTCAAGCCATCCGAGATTTATTTGAGTGTGTTTATTCACCAGAACAGATTTAGAAAAATGTATTAGCATTACATCACTTGCTCACCAATGGATCCTCTGCGGTGAATGGATGCCATCACAATGAGAGTCCAAACAGTATTGTGAAGTGAAAAGGCATTTTTAACTGTTGCTTCTGGCCAAAATACAATAATCCATAATAGAGCTTCGGTCAGTTAAAAAGTCCATCCCCTGTTGTCCTCTCACATCAAAATCCACTGCCTGTTTTGAACTGTTTTTACTTGATTTGTGCATATTTCTCTCCTGATTCAGAGGAGACAACTTTTTCAAGAAAGCAATATTATGGATAGAGGACTCGTATTTTAACTGGAAGCAATGGTTTAAAGTTATAACTTCTTAATTATGGATTTGTTTCTTACAAACACATAGCTTTTCACTTCACAAGATGTTAATTGATGGACTAGAGTCGTGTGGCTTACTTGTGGATTATTGTGTTTTAAATGAGCTGTTTGGACTGTCATTCTGACGGCACCCATTCACTGCATAGGATCCATTGGTGATGGATGGATAAGTGATATAATGCTAAACTTCTCCAAATCTGTTCTGATTAATTAATAAACTCATCAACATTTTGGATGCCATGAGGGTCAGTAAATTTTAAGCATTTTTTTTTTTTCATTTTTGGGTTAACTATTCATTTAAGCAAAATTATTCACTTAACAATGCTTCTTGTAGAAATGTTCTGTTTGTGGTCAGTTTTGATTAAATTATTTCATGAGCTAATGATATGATAACAGCCAAAATAAACTAGTATTTGTCTGGTCATGTGATCTCGACATGTCTGCCCCATTAGGCAACCTACTCCACTCCACAACTTTTATCAGAACATACAGTACATCATTCTTTGAGTTATTACTTTATGTGTAAAATGTTTTTAAGAATATAACATTTATTTAAAAACAAAACAAAAAAACGGAGTGCACCTTTAAGCAAACAGAAATGAATGCCTTTGACTTACCGACTATGAAGGACAATGTAAATAGTAATTAAATAGTTTTATTGAAGCCCATGACAAAAATGATGCATGTTACATTGGTACTTCACAACACTGCAGCCAATGTATGTCTATAGTATTTGTATTATTATTTTTTTGTACATCACCAGTACACAAACCTATCTGAGCTATATAATGTTGTGTCTTTGTTTTACTGTCTAGTATGTTCACTGAAGTAGGTGTTTGATTTGACATGTGACCATTCATTTTTGTGGTTGGAAAAAAATTAAGCACAATTCATTTGTGGAAAACAAAATCATCTCCAATTGTAAAAGCTGTGTTCCATTTAAACATGGCCATAGATATCCACTGCTGGATCAACTTGCTCAAATTCTGAATAATCGAATTTTAAGGAAATTTTAAAATCATCTTTTATGGGAGAAAAATTCTCAGTGATCATTTGAGAAGCAGTCAGCAGAAAGAAAAGGATATGGTTCAAAAAAGGGCCATGCATGTGAATCATCTTAATGCTGAAGTGTATACTTTTTTCAGTGTCAAAATACTTTATCCTATCACAGCTTATGCAGACACAGCTTACGCAAACTACAAGTAAGCTAATGAATGTTTATAAATGCTGTGAAGCTATCAAAACCACCGACTAGCCAGATACAGCAACACTGGGTCAACAATTAGTGTGAGTTAGGGTCATAACTGTTTGTTTGTTTGTTTGCTTGTTTGTTTGATTGACAATGGAAGACAAAGGGGGAAACCTGTTTGAAACAGTCATTATTCTTGCAATTCTATTCAGTGACACTAGTGGCATAAAGATTACACACTTCAGCTCTACTCCCTTACTTGCATATTATTGCAATTTGATCATCACTAAACATGTAGATCCTATAGAAGACATTTCAATGAGATTTCATGAAGTGCTATTGTCATGAAGTTAATCATTGTGCCATACATACACAATTCATTCAAATTTAATGGAAAAATGTAAAACATTTTTCATAGCATATTAATCACAAAATCAAAATTATGTAATGTGTATCATACAAATAGTAGAGAATCTTATATATTTCTGAAGCTCTTTTTTCTCCATAGAATGGGTTTTAAACTTATAATCTGTGTGTGGAATGTGAAGGATTCTGTATACTGTGCTGAAAATCTCCAAAAATTATGGTGATAATGTTTTTTTTTTCCTAAAAACTACTGCTCTGAAGTTTCTTTATTCAATTAACAATAGGTGAATAAAAGCACTGAAGACTTTTAGCCATGAAAGAAGGCTTTTAGGCCTTGAAATTAAACATTTGTGACATTTTATTCCACAATTGAAAATTGAGTAAAGAACCTTAGAGTGCAGACCATTTTTATGTATTGTTATACTTATCTTGGGCTTTACACCGAAAAGCTGGGAGGTGGTAAATGGTTTGTCAGAGAGCGCATGTTAAAATCTTACACTTCAATAGTATTTATTGCTCCTAACTTGGTTGCCGACCCCTGATTTACTTGCTTTGTTTATATTTATAACCGCATTTCTTTCATAATGTGCATTTCCAACCCAAGAATCACAGTATGTTGTTTTACTGCCTTTTTTGTTTTTAATGACCCCTGTTTTTTTCCAATCAGGATTTAATCAATACTTTTATCAGTATGTGCTCATGCAAATATAATGGAATGTAAATGCTGTACAGTTTTTAATCACAATAACTCCTGCTGTATGTGTTTTTCAACATGGTCTTGTACTTGTACATCAAGTCCTAACAACTTGTTCGGCTTTGAAAAAAAGAAAACATGCAATGGACACCTTTTAAGTAAATTTATGGTCAAAGTAAGTTTATGGTCTGTCAGATATTTTGTAATAGCAATGTAAATATTGAATGAATAAAAATACATGTCAGGCATTGTGAACAGTGATCTTTTGTACGAAAAAGCCTGCTACACTTCTGCTACAGTGATATTTAAGTCAAAGGAAATAAGTGTTATTTGTAGGAGTTGGGTATCAATAGGGTTCTATTAATGTTTGAAGGGGCAAATCTATTGTACATTGATCATATGCTGGCTCTTAAATGGTGTGACATTACTATAAAATAAGGCTAATGCAAGAAAAGGTCAATGTTTGACAGAAAGTGGAGATGAAAAGCAACTGGAATTCTGGTAAATCTGAAAAAACAATGGCAGAAAGCCTTTTATTAACCCAGCGAATTCAGGGCATCTTTGGGAAATGCACATTGGATCATGTAGGCTGCTTCAAGTCTTTTTTTTTTT
>NW_015634019.1:303379-307119 GCF_001515625.1 Sinocyclocheilus rhinocerous | reverse complement strand
TCTTTTTTTTTTTTTTTTTGGCTGTTTTGAATTTTTTTAAATCACCACAATTACAATCAGAACCTTATTGATTGAAAAAAAAAAAAAAAAAGGTTTAAGGGGTTATAATTATAAATGAATGTGCTGTATAAATGTAAGTGTGGTCCCAGAGTCTTGTATGAGGGCAGGTGGGGGTTTTGGAAGCTCAGCTATGATTCGATTGTGAGATGCGGCAAGTCACCGAGACAGCTCGTAGTTATGGCCCACCATCTAAAAGTACACACTCGCTTCAGTGATGGATTGAAGCTAATTACAGTGGAGGCCTTGACACTAAAATTGCTTTCAGTCACTGATTATTCTCCCTGATTATTGAGAACTTTAGGACATTGGGATCAACAATGTGTATTTGCAAATCTTTGATAAATTCAATCATTGAATCAAAAGGGTTTAATTAGCATATGAATTGTCAATTTTCTAGTCAAGTATTTTTCAAAGTTCTTTTGAAGGAGGAGGGAGGGTCTCTTGTGTTTGTAGTTTACTAGTCGTGTTTGCTAAGGCACGTATCACATTATTATTATTAAGAACAAAACCCCCTAGCCCTACATGTTAAAAGAATAGGATTTGTTTTTAAATGAAAAAAAAATCTACCTTTTAAGGGTGAAAACAATAAAGGTGCAAAATTATGGGTGCAGCAGCTTGCAAACAGTCACCTTTGTACCGTCGTTACCACTAAAGGTGCATAATAGTACCATAAGAGTACATATTATTACCTAAAGGGTACATATTACTATTCTAAGGTTCTAATATGCACCCTTTAGGGGTAAAGAAGGTACAAAGGTGTCCCTTTCAGGGTACTGCCCCAGTGACAAGCTGTTGTGTCCCTAAAGGTACTTTTGTTTTTCTGAGAGTGTGAAGCCATACACTCACCAAGCAGACCGTTTACACACACTGAAAACAGTGAATACTCTCCTAATAATAATCCCTATAGAAAATGTTAAAATATTATTTTTTTTATTTAAATAGTATTTTCACTTGACATTTGAGTGTTGATGTGCAGAACACATACTGGCTGCAGAAATTACATTGTTTTTTAACATAACAGAAAATTTAATAAGTCATACAGGTGCATCTCAATAAATTAGAATGTCATGGAAAAGTTAATTTATTTCAGTAATTCAACTCAAATTGTGAAACTCGTGTATTAAATAAATTCAATGCACACAGACTGAAGTAGTTTTTAAAAATGTTTTTTTTTATTGGTCTTATGGAGTATTCTAATTTGTTGAGATAGTGAGTTGGTGGGTTTTTGTTAAATGTGAGCCAAAATCATCACAATTAAAAGAACCAAAGACTTAAACTACTGCAGTCTGTGTGCATTGAATTTATTTAATACACGAGTTTCACAATTTGAGTTGAATTACTGAAATAAATTAACTTTTCCACGACATTCTAATTTATTGAGATGCACCTGTATAGCTACACGTCACCTATAGACCCATGGTGTATCTAGAGACCAGAATATCATTCATTCACACTTCTGAATGGGCTTTAAATAAATAAACCTAGACCAGGAAGTAACCAGCCAGAAAAATCTTAAAATCCACCCAAAATACCCTAGCATCATGGTGGCAAATTGTGTATGGAAAATTTAAAAATACTGAATATCACAATATTGAGTATGTTCAATAATAAGCCAAAACCACATCAACCACTTGAACATCCAAACTGTAGCCTATCCTCACAGACTCAAGCTGAAAATACAGCCAGAAATAAAAGTGATCATAGTGTGCAAGTCCACATATCAAATTCACAGTCACTGCACAGACAATTAAACTCCACCACAAGCATGTCTACGGCCACCTTACACATGATGGTCTAATGAAAGTCTGAGACATATGCTTCCTGCACTACCACTTAGATTGCCAAGCTGTCCATCCCTGAAGTTGTCATATCATCCAGATTAAAGCTTAGATGAATGCCTCAGAGATAGACAGATCAAGAGCTGGAGAATGGAGTCTTGACTGGGAGATGGTAAGCTTCTGAACCATTAAAAGGAGGTCAGGTTCAACTAATTTTCTCTAGTCAATAATTCAGGGGACTAACCCTTGGAGGCCACATGCTCTGATCTAATCCTTCAGTAATTCAGCCAAACCTTCTCAAACAGCCCACAAGTCAATAATACATTGCCCCCAGATACGTTTTTCAAATGACGTGTCAACAGCAGACAGTCATCTTTATAAGCCTCGTGGCAAAGAGAGACCTAAGACTCTCCAGCTCCAGGGAACAAACAGCACAGAATAGTATATTTTTACACTTTGTGAGATTAGTTCTGCTTTGCCACTCACAGTGGCGTCCCTTAGGAAAGAAAAATCACAAATGCAGTCTTTTTTAATATCTCTATTGTGTCTCCAAGACAGCATTGAGATGGAGCAGAACTGGGGACTTTTAATCAAGGCCAAATTACATGGTGCCCATTTTTGTCCTATCCATTAATTTATTTAAAAATACCTTAATATGCAATTTATACATAAAATGACTTGAATACACCTTCTATGAGCATGATTTCTGAATTAAAATTCCTGTTGATATTTTTTAGAGGGCACAAGGTAAAAAATGTCAGGGTGCAGGGACGTGCACAGACATTTTGAGGGACAGGGGCTCAAGTGGAAAAAAGGGCACTTCTCATATTTATTTATTTATTTATTTATTTCTAAACAAAATATTAAATATATATACACAACTCTGACTTACCAATATATTTTAATTCCCTCTCACTCTCCCAATTGTTTCATGTTGTTTCATTTTTCTTCCATGTCTTCTTTTGCTCTAATGGAAAGGAAATTTCCAAAATACACATTAAGGTGTTTGTTTTAAGCCTACTACCCTCGTCTGTTTGCTTCTGTAGATTTCTTCTAAATTAACCAAAACAAGCTAACATTTCAAGGGAAAAGACGCTTGATGTAAGTCATTAACTAATAACTGGTGAAATTCTATGGTGATATGCTTTAGTTATTTTGCAATGCCTTGTGTCAAATGTATGCAAATTAGCGCATTTTAATTACTTAACCCTTTCAGTGGTGAGTTTAAAATATTCTAGCGGTCCCCCCAGAGTGAGTTTTTTTAAGGCGACTGTTATTTTAGAACGTTTCCCCTTACTGTTTCCATGGCGACGCGTCATGCTTGTCACGTGACACACCGCGGCCACAATAACACTGTATGACAGATGGATCGCTTTTATTTCGTTTTTCCTTTTTTATTCAAAATATTCACAAACTTGCTTACCATGTCATGAACAATCTGATATTCCAATTCACAAATATGTGTAAATGAGTGTGTTTTGTCTTCTAAAAACCTTTCTAAATGATCTTGATCATGATCTATACTGTGAGATGGGCACCGCCATGTTTGTTCGCGCTGCAGTTCAGAGAAGGTGCATTCCAAACGGGATATATCGCCCTCCGAAGGGCACTTCGGAGTGAAAACAATCATGGCCACCATATTGAAGGGTCGTTCCAAACCAAAGTGCTCAAAACTGGCCACTTCAAAGGGCCCTTCGGAATGAAGGATTTCGAAGGGTACAACTGATGGACACTTCGGCTCCCATGATCCTTTGCGCAGATTATTTGCATATTGACGATGCCTCCATGTGGGCACGGGATGATGACGCAGAGGGGCACTTCAAGAAACAGTTGTTTGGTCCCCTACACCCTTCAACCCTTCGAAGCTCTCACTCCGGAGGGTAAACCCTTTGAAGGGATTAG
>NW_015634019.1:301042-302256 GCF_001515625.1 Sinocyclocheilus rhinocerous | reverse complement strand
AAGGGCACTTCGGAGTGAAAACAATCATAGCAGCCATATTGAAGGGTCGTTCCAAACCGAAGTGCTCAAAACTGACCATTTCAAAGGGCCCTTCGGAATGAAGGATTTCGAAGGGTACAACTGATGGACACTTCGGCTCCCATGATCCTTTGCGCAGATTATTTGCATATTGACGATGCCTCCATGTGGGCACGGGATGATGACGCAGAGGGGCACTTCAAGAAACAGTTGTTTGGTCCCCTACACCCTTCAACCCTTCGAAGCTCTCACTCCGGAGGGTAAACCCTTTGAAGGGATTAGAGCATAGGGATGAGCTCTTCCGAATAGAACGCAGGGACAGTCCTGTCAGTCAGATTTACTGCATGTAAATTCATCAATTTCTCCCTAAATACATGCAAGTAAGTGGCTGGTAAACTGGGAGAAGAATAGCGTGAACTTTATAGTTACTTACACTATGTGTATCTGATAAGAATAAAATTCTTATAAAATTCTTAAAATTCAAACAAATTTGAATGGATTGTTATTGCTGCTTCCATAGACATCTGTGTGTATTTTACAAACTCTAAATGTATTGTTTTACTAGTACTTATGTGTATTTAAATGTCTGAAACCTAAATAAGCATTATGTGGTTAAAAACACTTAGTTGGGATTATATGACAAGTGCAAAGCGAGTTTGTCTCTGGCTCAGCGCCAGCCAACGCGGGAAAACACAGTTTGAATTTGGCAGTTATGTGATGTCACCGAACATTCTAAATCCCATATGTGGGACTGTACTCCCAGAGGCACGGAAATAAGAATCTCATATGTGGGACCGTACCGCTCAAAAGGTTAATGCCTGATTTGCATATCAATGTGGTGATTCTGATGACGTTATTAATTTTACTGTATTCAGCTGTCTTTTCTCCATTAAGTTAGCCTTTCTGCCCACAATATATTGTCTTTTTTATTTTATTTTATTTTAGCTAACTTATTACATGGTAGCTCATGAGTCATGGATGTTAGCAAGACAAAATAACTATATTTGCCCTTTGACTTTTGGATAATTAGCTGTAAATTCAAGGCACAGGTAGCTTAGTCTTTTGTTCATCACCACTCAACTCCACACCAAGACAAACACAACTGGAAAGGGAGGGAGGGCTTCACTTCTGCAGCTCTCTGTCTGTCTGTGATGTGCCGATCAATGTGTGCTACACTGCTGTGCTGCGCGGAGACG
>NW_015634019.1:279934-300072 GCF_001515625.1 Sinocyclocheilus rhinocerous | reverse complement strand
CACCACTCAACTCCACACCAAGACAAACACAACTGGAAAGGGAGGGAGGGCTTCACTTCTGCAGCTCTCTGTCTGTCTGTGATGTGCCGATCAATGTGTGCTACACTGCTGTGCTGCGCGGAGACGTGGAGGGGAGAAAGGCATCAGAACTCAACAGAGTCTCAACATTTCCCGTCCCGACCTGATATTTTGATTTTTTTATTTGTCTGACAGGGAAAGCTGTGCGCAAACAGAAACACACACACACACATACTGTATATATTCATTTATTAAAAAAAAAAAAAACTCCCTAGAAAAAAGGCCACTTTCCCTCGAGGAAGAAAAAGGGCAGGTGGTCAAGCCCCCTTTGATGTCTATGTGTGCACGTGCCTGTCAGGGTGATACAACTGCCCTGAAATAGACTTCATTTAAAGAAAACGTCTCGGGTTACTCACGTAACCCATGTTCTCTGAATAGGGAACGAGATGCTGCGTAGCTATGACCCAATGGGAACACCCCTTGGGTATACCGATTGTCTGAAGCCCGCATGGAATCAATTCATTGGCTGATGGCACCGGTGCCACTACATCACTAGCGACCGCACTATCCACTCCTTAGATTTCCTGGCGAAGTATTCCTGTCGGCAGTGCGAGGAACTCGGCAGTGAACACAGCATCTCGTTCCCTATTCAGAGAACATAAGTTACGTGAGTACCCCGAGACATTCTCTTTCATAGGTTCACTCAATACTGCATAGCTATGACGCAATGGTAATGATATACCACACCCGCCAAGCTAAGCGCTGCCATATCTGGCCCGAAGCAAAATAGACCAGGCTAACCTTAAATGGCTGGTTCAAGCAGAAAGAATCTGGGAACCAGATGTCGCATCTAAATCCAAGCTATAAAACCTGATAAACACAGATATCCTCCAGGGGAACTCCTCTGAAAAGAGCTTGAGAGGAAGCAACACTCCTGGTAGAATGAGCTTGAATACCTAATAGTGAAGACAGACATTGCACCTCATATGCAAGCGAGATAGCGTCCCTTATCCAATGAGAAATCCTATGTTTTGAGGGGGCTAGCCCTCTGCAGCCAGCACCAAAACAAACCAACAGTTGGGAGGATTTGCGGCATTGGCTTGAGTGGTCCACATAGAGCTTCAAAGCTCAAACAGGGCAGATCAGGTGAAGACTTTCATCCTCAACAGAAGCAAGAGGAGGAGGATAGAAGGAGTGAAGAACGACCATCTGAGAGCGAAATGATGTGGACAAGACCTTGGGGACATAATCGGGTCTGGGCCGTAGGAATACCTTAACAAGGCCCGAAGCATACTCCATGCATGACTCGCTAACAGAGAGAGCCTGCAAATCCCTCCGTTTAGATAGAAGCGATAGCTGCAACAAACTTCCAAGGTGGAAGCAGCCGCTCCAGCTGCAAACTTATTCTGCAGAAACTCCAGCACTGAACCAATCGGGCAGCTGACTGGGTCCACTGCATGAGCTGAACACCACGACTCAAAAACCTTTGAACTTCATCCAACACAAAAATTTATGTATATGAAGCAGCCCCATGGACAGCACAGGAAAGGCTGCTGCCATGAGACCCAGGAGTCTGCGACGTGCTCACTGAAACATGATAGTATAACTTTAAGCGGGCCAGAATAGCCTTCAGCGTTAGCATTTTGAATTTCCTATAGTAAAGAGAGAAATTCTGCCGATGCAGAACTAGAATAGGTCTCAGACCTCCGTCCTTTTTCGGGAAGAGGATATAGCTACTGAAGAAGATGTGATTCACATCTGAAGGAGGGACCTCCTCTATCGCACCTGTTTTCCTGCTGAAGAACAGTAGCCTCTAAGGCACTGTTTACCGCAGTAAGATGAACCCTGACAAAACAGGGGCATATAGCCGAATTGGATTGTGCAGAGAATCCAAGGCAACACTCCTGGCAGAAGACTCCATGCATGTAGG
This sequence comes from Sinocyclocheilus rhinocerous, assembly GCF_001515625.1. NCBI lineage: Eukaryota > Metazoa > Chordata > Actinopteri > Cypriniformes > Cyprinidae > Sinocyclocheilus > Sinocyclocheilus rhinocerous. The sequence continues at coordinate 298,124 of NW_015634019.1, read as the reverse complement.
TAGCATGATACAGGCTGCATGCAGGTGCAGTCCAGAGGATATGCTAGCACCAGGTCGTGCACCGCTGTAGACGGACATGGCATTAACAGCGGCAGAGGAGGGCTTGTGGTGTCCTCTCACAAGAAGAGTCGGCCCACGAGAACTGGAGTAGGGGCACGGTCTGGTGCATAAGTAGGGGTGGCTGAAACGGGGAGAAAGCTGCAAGTGTCTCCCATCATGTAAGCAGCAGCTGTAATGGAAACAGGTTTTGAGGGGAGAAAGCCTGATGCGTCTCCTTCCTCCAACACTGAGACAGTGAGGGGGGAATGGGGGAAGTTCTCCTTTTCCTGACACGGAGATCAGGAACCACTCGACGAATCTCGCCCATCTCCTTCAGGACGTCAGCTCGATAAGCCTGGCTATGATGGCTATGGTGTGAAGCGCCATGCCCGCCTGATCCGCCGTCATGTAGGAGTTTGTTCAATTGATTAAATTTTTCTTTTGTAAAACACCATTTATAGTTTTCATTGCTTTAGAAAAAGGAGTATAAATTCAGCATTCAAAGAATGGAGAGAGACAACATTATGACATCAATTTGTCCAATCAAGTTGGGGGTCCATATACCGTATTGGCCCGAATATAAGACGACCCTGATTATAAGACGACCCCCCTTTTTCCTGATGTACCTTTTGGAAAAAGGCTTTTTAAAAACCAAATCTTGTTTTTTCTCAGTAAAACACATTTTGTCTTCAATTATTTTCATATTGCATATTTTTCCTATTTTAATTTTTGTTTTGAAAATATGGTAAAAACTGGTAAAATGTACCAACAATCACATTAAAAAAATATACACTTTTTGATATACCATTAAAAAAAAAAAAAAAACAGGTAGCCCATCTGAATTAGGACATTTAGGCTATCCATCTAATAGTAGCCTACCAAAATCTTATTAACAGTAGAAGTTAAATCTTACTGTAGTCTTCAAATCTGGGTACTGTCTTACGTTTTAAAATCACAAAGGGAGTTTGGTCCCATCAGGCTAACGTGACAGTCACGACTCATGCAGCTGTAAGGTTTTCTTTTTCTTTTGTTTTTTCTCGCGATCTTTACAACACGTATCACATTACGTATTTGGCGCCACCTATTGTTGTGGGTGTATTATTGACATGTCAAAGTCTAGACCCTGAATATAAGACGACCGCGTTTTTTCAGATGTATTTCCAAGAAAAAAACATTGTCTTATATTCGGGTCAATACGGTATGTTATTCTCAGCAGTAGCACTTCATAATATCCTGCCTGCTGCAAAAAAAAAGCTATTTATTAACCATTTAACTGAAATCTTTACTGTGGTGGCTGATGGAATGTGAGTGAGAGTGTTTGTTTGTGTCAGTATGTGACAGAACATAGTCAGAGTTGTCACAGAAATTCACCAGGCCTGGGGGAAAGTATTTATGGATGGGCGCCCTAGCATATACCATAGAAAGCCGTAACACGCCCCTTCTCCTCATGAGGCCTGTGATAACATTCCCGGTTCCCGACTGATGACTGAGGATAGTGAATGGACTAGTGATTGGGGATTATGACACAACCTTAGTCTTTTCCTTGTTGCCTTCATGGGGCATGGCATTTTGTAGAAGGCACTGGTAGCCCTCTCAGCATTCGTTCATACATCAGCAGGATCTCCTTTGTTCGCTGCATACTTCATTGTGGGGATGCTAAGACACTCAGTAAAACAAAGCATCCTTACAGCACTTCCTTCAGAAATAATTAAACACTGCTCTCCTGGCTAAAAATACCAGTGTGCATTCTCCTGCTTGCCTCAGAAGCCATTCTTTCTGTCCTGCTATAATTATAATGTGGAGCTTGTTACAGAGAGACTAGCAAGACATGTCATGCACTGTTTTATGAAGAACATTAATAATTTATTACTTGTGCTTAATTATTCATAGATATCTGTAAACTATTACATGAACTCTCCTCTGTTTTTGGTCCTTTATTATTAAGTATTCATTGCTAATGACATAAAGGGGTTTTCCTGTACTCCCACCGGAGCATATTAACGTCAACATCATGTTAAAAGGGCAATGTTACTTACTGAAACATATGTATACCAATTTTTGATCCTTTAGAAAAGGATTTCTGGTAACACTTTATTTTAAGGACGAATTCTGTTAACTAGTTTCTTATTAGCATGCATATTACTAGCATATTGGCTGTTTATTAGAAGTTTTTAGGTGCATATTAATGTCTTATTCTGCATGACCATATTCTAGATCCCTTAACACGATCCAATACCTAAACTTATAAACTACCTTCTAATTATTAATAAGCAGCAAATTAGAAGTTTATTGAGGGAAAACTGAATATGTGTTCCCTAATCTAAAGTCTTACCGGATTTCTTGTTATAAAAAAAAAAAAAGGGATTTACACTTTAGCATACTTTTAAAAAACAGAAAGAATATATTTTAAAATAATACACTTATTTTGAACTGAGTGTAATTTTTTTAATTTATATCAAATGTAATGATGTAATGTGCAGTCTGAATGTAGTGTTTACATTTACAGTATATCAATTTTTTTTCAACCTAAGTAGGACTTAAATACATCTTTATATGTAATTTCATAATTACTTATATTGTCTTAAAATGTGGTTAAAGTTTACTGTTGGATGTATTGACAAGTATTTATAGTAAATTAAAAATACTTTAATGCCATTGCCACTGAAATTAGTATGTCATGTATATAAAAATATTTTAAATTAAAATTATAATCTAGTACATTACATATGCTTTAGTATGTTAGTCAACATCAAAATAATTGTAAATAAATACACAAAAAACAACAAAAGATTTTTAAAACAATTAATTAAAATGTATTTACAGTAAAACTTTTTTTGACATTATTGCAAAGTGTATTTTTTTTAATGTACTTAAACACATTTATGAAAGTGTATACTCTTTACAATAATTTATGTAATAAATGTAATATTACTGTGACGAGAGGGGCGGGGCCGAGAGCCGTGGGAACGGAGCGAGGCCGGTGGAGTAATTGATAATGAGCGACACCTGCACCACTCACCGGTCTCGAGTCTCACGGAGGAGCTCCGGAAGGATAAAAAGGAGGAGTGACGACAGTGAAAGACGAGAGAGGACCAGGCCTGGAGTTTATTTTGTGTTTTGTGTGCGGCAGTCGTCCGCGAGGGGCTGCCGCTTTAATTTCATTGTGTGTTTGTTTATTTGATTAAAGTTTTGTTTCAATGTTCGCCGGTTCCCGCCTCCTTCTTCCCGTGACTACAAACTGTGTTACAATTACTTTAATAAGACTCATTTTTATATTTCTTTAAATTCAGAATTCAGCTGTCCATTAATTTTTTTTTTTCTAATAAAAGTTATGGTAGCCAGCCATTCTTTAAGCTAAAGCATTTAGCATTTCTCATAACCTTTTCCAATTATTTAAACATAAAAATGTAGTTCTTAGCTCATTTAGAGCATATTAATATCAAGTGCTATCATGTAATAAGGGCAATGCTATTTTACAAAACCCATGTCATCAGTTCAGTTTCTATTACCATAATACGTTTGTTCAGATTAGGATGTTAATCATGTCATTTTTTCCTCTGTGCTCTCCAGTGGAGTGGCCCTCTATGAACAAAATAACAGTTAAATATCACGCATGCAGAAGTCTGATTGCTTTCCCCGAGTACATCCTGTTTAAAATGTCAGCCCCAGCTTTCAGTAAACTCTAATCAGGGCTTTAGAGGAACAGAAATGCAATAAAGCTACAGCATTTAGCTTCAATTAACATCCATGCTCTTTGAAAATGGTGATAGAAAATGCCATTTTAATTGGATAATGAATGATTAAAGCATCTCACCATGCAAGCTGTTATTTGTAGTGAGCGATATGTCAAAGTTTGTGCCTTGGAGATATAAAAAATTAGCTTTGTTTGAGAGCTAGTAATGCGACGAAGGAAGCACAACACTCAGATTAAGAGAGTGATGACCTTTAAAACCCACAATGCAATTGGCTACATTTCTTTTTTTAACCAAAGGTTTTGGGAGGCAAAAAAACTGGACATTAACATTTGGCAGCTGGACACAGGACTGATAACACAGTCTTGCAGTGTAATAATTCTGATATCTGTTTGTCTGTTTGTGGTTTGAGGGTCAATTATTGTGCATGAAGTCAAATGTCTGTCTGACTAATGTCTTTATGTATGTATCTTTATGCATGAATACCAGGCTGTTGGCATACATATAAAGTTCTACATATGCACATCCAGGTCCCATGTGCAAGATCAAAAAATACATCAAATACATTTTTATAAATAATCACATTTTTTCAAAATATAAAGCTATGTCATTAAACTCTAGATGGCGCAGGCCAGTGTTCGTTATAGCATTTTGCAGTATGCTTTCAGAAACCCTCCACCTTCCCCAGCTCCACCTGTATAGATCTGCTATGGATAATTTCATGTATATGTGCAGGGTAAATTAATTTATGTGCAACAGCAGTATTTCTTACATTCTCACAGCAGCATGTCTGTGGATGTATTGGCGGCAGCAAGTCTCGGTATTTGCTCTGCCGCAGCAGCAGCAGCATAGCATATTTATTCATTATTTGCATGAAATGTCCTATTAGATATATTTTACAGTTTCTACATGAACTTACAGTTAACCGATTAACAGGCTTTTACTGTAGAATTATTAGATAAAATAAAATGATGAGGCTTTATTGTGTATCTCTCAAAGTAATTTACTTTCAGTTGCTGCTGGTTGCTGTATTGGTCAAAGTGGGCATTGATATTGCTGGTTCCCATAATGTTATTGGTGGACTAAGTGAATGGCTTTTGAAATATGTGCTGCTGGAGAAGGATTCAGTAAAAAAAACAAAAAACAAATAAAAATGCACACATCGGAAATCTCTCATTGAAAATTAATGGCTGCTTTGTTACTGAAAACCACTGTCCCTTGACACAACTGTTGGTAATGCAGCAAATGTTGAATGTTGAGAGTTTTATGCAAATGATCTTTCCTTTCTGAAATCCATACATGCACCACGGAAGCCATGTTATGTGCTGATTCTTGTGCACAATCAAAATAATTAAAATGCTGAATGTTATGACAACAGCAGAGCAGCTCTGGTATGAAATAAGTCTAATAATAAATCTAAAACTAACTACAGCTATATAATTTATTTTATATTATGTGTACACTTTGTATTTACTTATGGACACTTAATTATTTATTGCATTGCAGAGTAAGTTGCACTACAGAACTGGATAACTGTTCTACTATATACTTGTATATGCCTGGAATTACATGACTGGAATAAATTGAATTTGTCATGGCTTGAAAACATAATTTCTATGTTATTCTGTTGCCTCAAGCACTAGTATTTCATTCTAAAAATGTAAACTGACTTTTTTACTATTATAAACATCATCATAAACAGTATACTTATCTATTCTAAATGATTATTTGGCCACAACATGAGCTAATACACGCTACAGTGTGTGATTTTCGTATGAGAGCGGGCTGTAACCCATCAAAATAAGACAGAGATTTAAAAGGTCAATATATCTGGAGGCGTAGTACAAATGTCCCCAAACACGCTCGGCAGGAGGTCACAGGGGGTCGTCCTTCAAATTCCAACATCCTCAGAGTTCCAAATGCAGATACTCTGTGTCCTACATTTGCCCCCGGCAGAAAGATACCTCTCACTTAAATACTGTACTCAGGGTTAATCGTACCTCAAGGCCAATGCTTCTACTGATTTCACACCACTCTTCTTAAATTAATTCCCAGTATGCTAAAACTCACTCAAAGCAACTGAATAAAGATCTTGGCTGCTGTCCTGGATAGAAGGAGCTGTAGACGGCTTGACTGAAATTTTCTTCCTCGACAGTCCACTACATGGTTTGATTTATTACCCCTGGTCTCCCTTCCTCTTTATCACTCACCTCCCCCATGCCATCTTTCCCAGCGGCTTAACCGTATTTGTTTGAAGCCCATCTGTATAGCCGCTCAACGCTCTCTCTTTGGTTCTTGTCCATATGAATCCAGTGAGCTGACAGCACTCTCGCAGGTGAGGTATCAAGGACGCCATAATTAGGTACTCTCTATTGTTTTCCTCACCTGCTCTTAGCCAAAAAAGGCCTGCAAAAGGGTATTCGCGCTGTTCTGATTAAAAAAGGTTGAGAGGAAGGGACAAGAGAGGTACAACAAAACACACTTCAGAAAAGGGCACTCCTAAATATGAGAGGGTGAGAAGGTGGCATCACATGGAGATACTGAACCTCTCCATTATTCACTAGATTACAGCTTTCTCAATAACAATGTTATTTCCATTATTATTGAGAAAGCTGTGTTCTAGTAAAATACAAATACATGTAACTCAACAGCAAATTCCAGCCATTTGAACTGCATATATGAACTAGATTCTGAAAAAAATGTGCTAGATTGGTTGCCATGCGGTTGCTAAAGTGTTGTTAGGTGGTTACTATGGAATTCCGAGTGGTTGCTAGGAGATTGCTCAAGTCAGAAGAGCCCACCCACAAGTCCCTGTAATAGTTGATTCAATGGAATGTATTATATGTATTATATTATTATGTAGACAAAGGTAGTTACAAAAGTTCAAAAGTTTTCACATTACTTCTATGTACTGTACAAATTTAGAGCCTTTATATTGAATCAGTATAGGTAACCTTATATGGCTACACATTACTACAGATAGCTAGGTCTTGCTTTAAAGGGCAGTTCACAAAAAAAATTTAAACATTTACTCACTCTCATGTTGTTCCAAACCTGTATGATTTACTTGCTTCTGCAGAACTTGAAAGAAGATATTTTGAAAAACATTTTAACTGCTTTTAGTCCTCTTAGTAAAAGAAAAAATGGGAAGGTTCTTCAAATGATTCTCTTCGAAAATAACACTTTTTTTCAAAATATCTTTGTGTTCCTAATCCTATATGAGCAATAGCAACCCCTAATAAGACTGAAGAATACCAGAACCAAGTCATTCAGTTGTCCTTTATTTGCCTGAAAACATTGTCTAAATGGAGATTACCACTGTATTATCATATATAGGATATAATTGGGGTGAAAAAGCGAATTTATGGACTGGATAATGCAGAATAACAGAAAAACACTCATAAAGCCTGGACGCTACACTATTTTGCTCAGTATGGAACATGCAAATGAGGTCAATGTATAAATAGCAGTGGTATCCCTGCTGTCCCCTTTCCACATAATTATGGGGTCGCATGCAAAGTTCATTTAGTGGTAACAGTCCTAATGAACCGCAAAGCTTCTTAAACAAGAATTAAAAGTCAAGAGACTTTTTAACCTTGATCTGTCAATTGACACATTGACCATGAACTCACAACTTTTCATTTTCCCACTCAATATGAAGCATAATTTGAAGACATGGGTGGGTAAATGTATTTCAATCTGCAGAAGGATTGATTTTAATGCTTAATTTTGTCAAAACAAGATTAATGACAGCATACACATCTCCCATGTTTTATTTAATGAAGGCTTTTAACTAGGGATGCACGATATTGGATTTTTGCCGATATCCGATATGCCGATGTTTTTCAACTCATTTTGGCCGATAGCAGTAAAAAACGCGCGTTAACGTTAAAAAAACACCATATTTAACAGCGTTTTAGTGTTTGTAAAAAGCGCCGCTTTTAACGCTGGTCGGCTTGCCACAGGACGCCGAAAAAACGCCGTTCTGATCAGTGTTGGGGAAAGTTACTTTTAAAAGTAATGCATTACATTATTTCAGATAAATGCTGATCTTTGGATCTTTCTATTCATCAAAGAATCCTGACAAAGCTAGTTCATGCATTCATGACCTCTAGACTGGACTATTGTAATGCACTGCTAGGTGGTTGTCCTGCATCTTCAATAAACAAGCTACAGGTAGTCCAAAATGCAGCGGCTAGAGTCCTTACCAGGTCAAGAAAATATGATCATATTACCCCAATTTTACAGTCCCTGCACTGGCTACCTATCAAGTTCCATATCAGTTACAAAACATTATTACTCACCTATAAGGCCCTTAATGGTTTAGCTCCTGCGTACTTTAAAAAGCTTCCTTGTACCTTAAAATTGGATTATCTAGTTCCCTCTTCAAGAGGTTTGACAAAAAATGAACCCAACAAAGATTCAATGTTTGAATGACTGGGTTCTCCACTCTGCTGAGCAATGAGTCTGTTGCTTGGTAATGGTGTGATTCTCACCCATAGCAAATTGCTCATATTTGGCATTCTTCATACTGCGAGCAGTCGCTGCTTCAGTAGCCAGATGCGCCATCTCCTTCATGATCTTACAGCCTACCAGAGCAGCTGCCACAGCCTCCGGACCCTAAAACACACAAATAGTTATTAAAGATGAATGTACAATAATGCATTGAACAAGTTAGGGTGACCATATGTTCTTTCTTTCCCAGACATATCCTGGTCAGGATTTCTAAATTGCCAATTGTCTTGGTGTTGGCTTTGTTTTCCTATTGACGTGCTCTCTATAGTCCTCATACAATATATTGTGACGAGCGTCCCGAAGCTGCATCAGCGTCGCCCTGGAAACAAGCGAGGAACACCTGGCCGTCATCATCACAGGCTGATCGGTCACAGCTGCAACTCATCAGGCGGCGGCCACATAAGCCACACAAGCCCTGCCATCGAGGAGACTTCTCCATGAGACTGAGCACTAACTCGCCCTCTCATTTCTCACACAGACAGCAGCGTGTGACCGACCAGCCCCACAGGAGCACTGCACGGACACTCTGCACTGGGAAGACGGAAGAGAGCCAATATGGGGACAGGAGACTTGTCAGTCAATAAATGGGAAAACAAAGTAACTGGCATTACTTTTTTGAAAAAGTAACTCAGATATTTTCTTTTCAATTAAAAAAGTAATGCGTTACTTAACTAGTTACTTGAAAAAAGTAATCTGATTACGTAACTCACGTTACTTGTAATGTGTTACCCCCAACACTGGTTCTGATTGCACAAAAGCGTGAGTTATTTACGACATTTTCCTTGTAGTATAATGAGCCACGCCCTCTGATTTCCACAGCCAGTAAGTTTGAATTGCTCTCACCCAATCAATGATGAACAGAACCAGACCAGACTATTTCACCACGATCGTTTTAGCGGAAGAAGTGTCTGTGAACTTATAGGAAATATTTATGTACAAAGTAACTTTTTGTATATTTTCATCTCTACTAACATTGAACATAGGCCGATTCTAAGTCTTTATCATACTTTAATGTAATTATTAATATTACATGGACAGCATTTTAGAATACCAACTTATATACCCTATCATTTATTACACAAATACCTTTTACGTACATAAATAAGAGGACATTATATTAACTTTGAGTAATTTAATTTCCAAAACAAGAAATCGTTCATAGTATGGGGTAACGGAAGTCAGAGAATGTGTAAAAGCTGTGCAACTACAGAAGTTGGAGGCAATGGTCCTTAGCTTTTTTGTCAGTGTTTGACCCCTATACCGCCTTGACTGCTGGTTCAAGTCCTACGGTTACACATTGCTGCCACACGCATATTATTTTTATCCGCTCAATTATGTCGTAGTGATGAGATGTTATGTCGTTAAAACGACATATGTTTCACGTAATAACGACATGTCATAAAAATGAAGATTTTCCTGTTATAGAAAATCAGTCTGGTCTGGTTCTGTTCATCATTGATTGGGTGAGAGCAATTCAAACTTACTGGCTGTGGAAATCAGCGGGCGTGGCTCATTATGCTACAAGGAAAATGCCGTAAATAACGCGCACTTTTGTGCAATCAGAACGGCGTCCTGTGGCAAGCCTTCCGGCATTAAAAGCGGCGCTTTTTACAAACACTAAAACGCCGTTAAATACGGCGGATTTTTTTACGTTTACGTGCGTTTTTTACGCTGTCTGTTATCAGGATGGCGTATTTGACGGCACTAATGCTGTTTTAAACACCGTTAAAAAAACTGTGTTTTGTATGTAAACGCATTTTATCTATAGCGTAATTCTGAACCTTTGGACTTGCCATACTCGCATTCTCAGATTAAATGCTTAAAACAGTGAATCTACTCATCATTCAGGAAAAAGTTCGCTTCAAGAATGACCACACTGCTGACGTGATCTTATCGCTATCACACCCTGAGCACATGTGAGTTAGGCCCAATCCCAATTCTACCCCTTACCCCTTCACTTTCCCCTTCCCCTTCGTTTCGCGCGTTCACGTGAAGGGACCTCTATCTGGTAATCTCCATACACATGTTAGAAACTTAGGCATTACTTTTGACTCTGCTCTGACTTTTGATAAACAGATCAATGCTGTGGTCAGAAGTTGTTTTTATCAGCTAAAGAATATTGTGAATATTAAGTCATTCTTAACATCCAGAGACATGGAGTCTGTAATACATGCGTTTATTTCATCCAGATTAGATTATTGTAATGTATTGTACCTGGGTGTTGCACAGTCTCTATTGTCACGTCTTCAACTTGTTCAAAATGCTGCCGCTAGACTATTCTCCTCTCGTCCCGGGCAGACCGGAGTCCTGCGGCACGACATCCAGACGCCATCGGGGGTCGTCGTCAGGCAACGGCCCTACCCTGAGGCTCGTCGGCGAGCTATAGAGGAAGAGATCCAACAAATGCGCGTTCACGTGAAGGGACCTCTATCTGGTAATCTCCATACACATGTTAGAAACTTAGGCATTACTTTTGACTCTGCTCTGACTTTTGATAAACAGATCAATGCTGTGGTCAGAAGTTGTTTTTATCAGCTAAAGAATATTGTGAATATTAAGTCATTCTTAACATCCAGAGACATGGAGTCTGTAATACATGCGTTTATTTCATCCAGATTAGATTATTGTAATGTATTGTACCTGGGTGTTGCACAGTCTCTATTGTCACGTCTTCAACTTGTTCAAAATGCTGCCGCTAGACTATTAACTGGAACAAGGAAGATGGAACATATTTCACCAGTGTTGATTTCTCTTCACTGGCTTCCAGTTAAATATCATATCAAAACATTATTGTTCGTTTATAAGGTTTTGCATGGACTGACTCATCCATATATTTCTGATCAACCGGTAGTTTACAGTTGACTGTTCCAAGGACACGCTTAAAATTGAAAGGAGGCTGCGCCTTTTCAGTGGCTGCTCCACAGCTTTGGAACAATCTGCCATTCTATATAAAAACTGTACCAACATACGTTGATTTTAAATCTCTTCTTAAAACTCATTTATTTACTGTTGCATATGGTCATAATCTGCATTATCTACACCTCAATGGGCAACAGACATCAGAACTGCAGTGCTCACAGGTGTTGCACAGGTCACATTAACTGTGAAGTAGCTACACTTCTTGTAGAGTGGGCTTGTATTCCTCCAAGTACCGGAAACCCTTTTTCCACTTGGGCATGGGAGATGAGATTGACCTACCAATGCGACAACCGCTGAAATAAGGTTGAAATCGAACCACCTCCAGTAACTGATTTGCAAACTGGGGATTAAACACCTTCGGCAAAAAGGGTTGGGCCAAAGTGACACCCTAAGTCTCTCGGGACTCAGTCAGACCTGGTACTACAGAGAGGCTAGGCCTGGTTCAAACGAGAGCAAGAGCACCCCTCAGTTGAACCTGTATGATAGGATGTTAGTGAAACAGATTTGGCAGTATTTTCTTATTTGTATTTGCGCTCTGGGAAGTATCAAATGTTTCTATTTACAATGTGTTTTGCGGTATTAAGCAATGAAGGCAATCACAGACATTTCAGTTGATTTCATGAACGCATTTATGTACAGATTTGTGCATTATTTACTATACATACAGCTGTATAAATAACAATATGTATAGTATATGTATTTGCATAGTACTTGAGAAAGAAGCAATAATTAGTTATTAAGAAATGTATTACAGAAGACAGATGGTAACTTCTGTGTCAGCTGTTTAAGTTGGAGATGGCATGGGGGAAAATTGTTTTTATGCCTAGATGTTCTAGTGCACAGAGATCTGTAATGTCTGACTAAGAGGAGAAGCATAAACACATTGTGGCCGGGGTGAGAGGGGACTGTGATGATGTTACCTGCCGTTTCTTCACTCTAGAGTTGTACAAGTCCTGAAGGTTGGGAAGGTGCACACCAACTATCCTTACAGCTGCCCTCTGTTGTAGTCTTCTTATGTCTGATTAGCTGACTGACCCAAAACAGACAGTTATAGAAGTGCACAGAACCAATTCAATAACAACTTAGTAATACAGTGTAATCTGCGCCTGTGGAAGGTTTAACTTTTTCTGTTGACGAAGGAAGTACAACTTCTGCTGGCCCTTTTTCACAATGGAGTCAATGTGATTGTCCCACTTCAGGTCCTGCGAGATGGTGGTGCCTGGGAATCTGAATGACTCCACTGTTGCCACAGTGCTGTTAATGATGTTGAGAGGGGGGAGTGCACAGTGCTGTTAATGAGGTTGAGAGGGGGGAGTGCAGGGGGGTTTCTCCTAAAGTCCACAATCATCTCCATAGTTTTGAGCGTGTTCAGCTCCTGGTTGTTGTGACTGCACCAGACAGCCATTTGCTCAACCTCTTGTCTGTAAACAGACTCGCTGTCACTGTCCTGGATGAGACTGATGACTGTGATGTCATCTGCAAACTTCAGAAGTTTGACAGAGGGGTCTATAGAGGTGCAATCATTTTTGTAGAGGAAGAAGAGCAGTGGGGAGAGCACACACCCCTGAGGAGCTCCAGTTCTGATGGTGCAGGTGTTGGATGTGAGTTTTCCCAGCCCCACTAGCTGCTGCCTAGACTGTGATTTGAGGTTTGACTTACTAGTCATATGGTGCGTAGCATCTTCTCTCATGGCTTTCACCCCGGTGTCGGAAAACTCCCCTCCCTAAGCCTCATCTGCCCCAATCTCCAGTCCGCTCTCGCCGAACCCGAAACAGTCGATCTCCTAATTAAAAAAGAAACAGACGCAAACTTCATGATCGGCCCCTTTTCCGTCCCTCCCTTTAATGTTTTCCGTGTTAGCCCCATCGGTGTAGCTACCAGGAAATTCTCAGGTAAAAAACGCCTCATAATCGATCTCTCATCCCCGCATAATTCCCCGTTCCCAAGCGCCAACAGCCTCATTCCGCTCGAAGAATTTTCTTCCTCACCTTCAGCCCGTTCCTACCCCAGCACGGGGAGGAACACTCGGGGGGAGTGCTCTGGGTCCGGGCTAAAAGCCGAGCTCGGACCCCTCTCCCTGGACAGGGGGAGTACCCCAGGCTCGAGAGAAATTACCGAGCTCGGAGCCCTCTCCCCGGACAGCACGCCAAATGCGCATAACCTTTACTCTGTTCATTATATGTAAGTGTGAACTTGTGAAACTGGATACGGAGGAGTCATAAAATAAGCAGGTTAAACTCACAGCTCATGTGGTATTTACTGACTGTGAATGGAGACGTCAATAATCAGCTGCGTGTGAACACTGCGCTTTGCATGAATCCCGCCGCAACCATCCTTTGCCAAATGATTATCACACTACTATATTGCGATTTTATTTTCTGTTCGATTAGTGTTCATTACAAAACTGTGATGGGACAGATTATATTATGACCGTTCATCATTGTAAAATAGACATTTGATCTAGAGTGCAATAAAGAAGAAAAATTAATCAGTTTAAAAAGGCTATTATTCACCTCCTGTATGTGCTTTCAGTCTTCGACGTAGACCACATTTTAATCTTTGTTTTGCGTAAATTACAGATGATTCATGTGAAATATCCACTCCTGTACATCCTTTGCAATATCATCAGACGATCTCTTGTCGGTGGAAAAGACTGTAAAGCAGTGCGATGCGTGATATCACAACATATGGCGGTAATGATCAAATGTAGTTTGTGATCTAGTCAGAAGAAGACGCTGCGTGCGCTGCTTCAGTGCATTACAGGCTCGTGACTCGTCAGAACGCAAATACGGAATGTAGTGTTTGGTCGCGCTACATCGCTACTTGCTAGAAAAAATAGTTAGCTACAGGAAAACCTACACTTTTTTAAAAGTAGCGTCGCTACTGTAAAGCTACTGAAAAATGTAGTTACGCTAGTAGCATCGCTACTTGTAGCTAGCTACTCCCCAAAACTGGATTACAGTTATTAACAAAGAGCAGTTTCTGTTCATTACACCACGACATTAGCCATTCATTAAGTAAGGAATAATTGACGACGGGCCGTTGAATTATTCGAAAAATAATGCACACCCGAGGTGGTGATACGGCCACGACGTGAAGCGGAGCGGAATGATCAAGACATTGATCAGATGATATATTTAAAGGGATTCGTCTGGTTTTTGTACTTAAATCGCTATTGTGAGTAGGATTATTTCTTCCGCATCTCATCCAACGCCTCTTTTGCTAGTTCCAAAACGTCATTTTAAAGCTGGTAATGGAGGCTTGAGCCGTTGATAGCATTCTAATGCAGTTATTAATGAAGTTATTCATTAGAGAGAGAGCTTGTGTGAATTAGGCTACCTCTGTGCGTCCCTCAACAGTGTTTTGTAGCAGTGTCTCTAAACAGCGCTGTTATTACCTCGCTATTGAGAAATATCATGTGTAGCCTTTAAGTTGCTACACTATATAGGCTAACTGATAAAATCGTCAGGGCAGCGCTGACAACACCTTTTTGTGCAAACTGCATGACCGTAGTGTGCGTGTGCGAGCATGTGTGATTGCAGTAATTCCTGTGTGCTGTATAGGTACTGTATGCTAATTTCCGTTATTACAGTTAACTATGCGAAGTGATATGGAACTGTAATGCGGTCAAGAGAGCTGCCTGGAACTACGTTCGCCGTGCGTTTCCCTGAAAATAATTGCACACCTCAGAACGTTCGTCAGCCAATCAGATTCAAGCATTCAACAGCTCCGTAGTATAAGAGCAAATAATCTACTGAACCTTTCATTTCCTCATCGGTACGTCAGAAGCGGTCCAGAAACGATGATCCTCAAACCGTCTCGATCACCTCCGTCTGCCGCAGCCTGATGTCATTCACCCCCACATGCAGCACGACAGCTCCGGTGCTCTCGTCGTCCTTCAGGATCGCGGGTACCTGCGCAGCAACATCGAAAACACGAGCACCAGGAAAACAATGAATGCGCACCTTACCTTTAGCTGAGGTAGCATGACCGTGTCGGATGATCGAGTCACCGATGACAACAGCGTTGCGTTCCGTCTTGCAAAGAGGGGCGAAGCAGTTCCGGGTGGAGATCTCAAAGACCGGGGGCGGCGGAGGGGGGGAGGTCCCGCCTTCCGCTGCTGAAGAGCCCAGGGTCCGTGGTGTCCCGGCGCTAGAGTGAAGGAGACCTGGGATGATTTCAGTGCACGGGCACTGAGCAGAGAAACTCATGGAGTAGAGGTGGTAGAGGAGTATTAACATCATGCGGGAAGCTTACCGTGGATTTGTGGGTGTCAGCGCGGGATGTCTCAAGCGCTGTTCTCTGCTCTCGTAGCTGGGCCTGCTTCTCCAGTAGATCGCGGATCTAAGTTAATGTTAGATCTTAGATCAACCGCTGGTTAATCAGATGATAGAAATAAGAGAAATAAGTTCCAATAAACTTTGAAGTTACGGTAGGAGTGTATAGCCAATGTGGGGTAATATGAACTGGGGCCCCCAATTCACTAAATCCGCCCATGTGGAGGGGAGGTTGTTATGGTTTTGCCAAGTAAGACATGTTCCTGGATCAACATCTTTTGTTGATCCTGGATCAACATTACTGTCTAGAAATATGGTCACCGTGATTTTGCCAAGTAAGACATGTTCCTGGATCAACATCTTTTGATGTTATATAGGCTAAATATAGACTAAACCCAATCCCTACCTCTAAACCTAACCCTACCCATAATTTATTCCTAAAATCATTGTGAAATGATAGCTGATTAACAAGGGTGTAGAAGCACCTAACCCTGATCGTAAGCCTAAAACAGATATTTCCTGAAAAGTTATCCCTCAATTCTGATTGGTTAATTGGAATGTTGTTCCAAGATCAACAAGGATGTTGATCCAGGAGCATGTTGTACTTGGTGAAATCATGGTCACCCCAGAAATATAGACCTAACCCAATCCCTACCCGTAATTTATTCCTAAAATTAGAGGGAAATGATAGGTGGATAACAAGGGTGTAGAAGCATCTAACCCAGATTGTAAGCCTAAAACTGACATTTTTAAAACGTATCCCTCAATTCTGATTGGCTGATTGGAATGTTGTTCCAGGATCAACAAGGATGTTGATCCAGGAACATGCTGTACTTGGTGAAATCGCGTTCACCGGGGAGGGGTACGGTTTAAGTGGAAATGATAGGAGATGATATGTTACTGGTCACTAGAAAAAAAGTCATTTTCAATGGAAGATCCATTCTGATTAAAAATACAGTCTCTCCCCCTCTCTCTCTCTCTCTCTACATATATATATATATATATACAGGTGCATCTCAATAAATTAGAATGTCGTGGAAAAGTTTATTTATTTCAGTAATTCAACTCAAATTGTGAAACTCGTGTATTAAATAAATTCAATGCACACAGACTGAAGTAGTTTAAGTCTTTGGTTCTTTTAATTGTGATGATTTTGGCTCACATTTAACAAAAACCCACCAATTCACTATCTCAACAAATTAGAATACTTCATAAGACCAATAAAAAAAAAACTTTTAGTGAATTGTTGGCCTTCTGGAAAGTATGTTAATTTACTGTACATGTACTCAATACTTGGAGGGGGTTCCTTTTGCTTTAATTACTGCCTCAACTCGGCATGGCATGGAGGTGATCAGTTTGTGGCACTACTGAGGTGGTATGGAAGCCCAGGTTGCTTTGATAGCGGCCTTCAGGTCATCTGCATTGTTGGGTCTGGTGTCTCTCATCTTCCTCTTGACAATACCCCATAGATTCTCTATGGGGTTCAGGTCTGGTGAGTTTGCTGGCCAGTCAAGCACACCAACACCATGGTCATTTAACCAACTTTTGGTGCTTTTGGCAGTGTGGGCAGGTGCCAAATCCTGCTGGAAAATGAAATCAGCATCTTCAAAAAGCTGGTCAGCAGAAGGAAGCATGAAGTGCTCCAAAATTTATTGGTAAACGGGTGCAGTGACGTTGGTTTTCAAAAAACACAATGGACCAACACCAGCAGATGACATTGCACCCCAAATCATCACAGACTGTGGAAACTTAACACTGGACTTCAAGCAACTTGGGCTATGAGCTTCTCCACCCTTCCTCCAGACTCTAGGACCTTGGTTTCCAAATGAAATACAAAACTTGCTCTCATCTGAAAAGAGGACTTTGGACCACTGGGCAACAGTCCAGTTCTTCTTCTCCTTAGCCCAGGTAAGACGCCTCTGACGTTGTCTGTGGTTCAGGAGTGGCTTAACAAGAGGAATACGACAACTGTAGCCAAATTCCTTGACACGTCTGTGTGTGGTGGCTCTTGATGCCTTGACCCCAGCCTCAGTCCATTCCTTGTGAAGTTCACTCAAATTCTTGAATCGATTTTGCTTGACAATCCTCATAAGGCTGCGGTTCTCTCGGTTGGTTATGCATCTTTTTCTTCCACACTTTTTCCTTCCACTCAACTTTCTGTTAACATGCTTGGATACAGCACTCTGTGAACAGCCAGCTTCTTTGACAATGAATGTTTGTGGCTTACCCTCCTTGTGAAGGGTGTCAATGATTGTCTTCTGGACAACTGTCAGATCAGCAGTCTTCCCCATGATTGTGTAGCCTAGTGAACCAAACTGAGAGACCATTTTGAAGGCTCAGGAAACCGTTGCAGGTGTTTTGAGTTGATTAGCTGATTGGCATGTCACCATATTCTAATTAGTTGAGATAGTGAATTGGTGGGTTTTTGTTAAATGTGAACCAAAATCATCACAATTAAAAGAACCAAAGACTTAAACTACTTCAATCTGTGTGCATTGAATTTATTTAATACACGAGTTTCACAATTTGAGTTGAATTACTGAAATAAAGGAACTTTTCCACGACATTCTAATTTATTGAGATGCACCTATATATGCACTATATTCAAATGCACTAATTCCCAGCCTCAACCCATTCAGAAGTACCAGTACTTACATAGATACCTATACATAGTAGCCAGAAAGAAATGCTAATTTTAAAGAAAAACGTCAGACGTACTTAGAGGCTTTTGCATCTGAACTCTTCATA
>NW_015634019.1:274885-278721 GCF_001515625.1 Sinocyclocheilus rhinocerous | reverse complement strand
ATGTTTTTTTATTCATCTTATGCAGTATTCTAATGTGTTGAGATAGTGAGTTGGTGGGTTTTTGTTAAATGTGAGCCAAAATCATCACAATTAAAAGAACCAAAGACTTAAACTACTTCAGTCTGTGTGCATTGAATTTATTTAATACACGAGTTTCACAATTTGAGTTGAATTACTGAAATAAATTAACTTTTCCACGACATTCTAATTTATTGAGATGCACCTGTATATATATAGAGAGAGAGAGACTATATAGAGCCCCCACCACCACCACCAAAAAAGAAAAAAAAGAATTCAGTTTCCTTTCAGTGTCTTTCAGAGGGTGAACATTTCTGCTCTGATGATAAATGCTTCAGGTCATGGAAAGTCCACTGACAAGAAATCATGTGGCAGGCTTTGGAGTGTTACATGAGTGAGATAATTCAGCACTTCAGAAGAACCATATGACCTCTGTAACCTTCAAGTGTGCAGACTGATGTCAATTGTAAAGACCAAATGCTTAAATTTAATGGGGCACTGAAAAGGATCGATGACCTGTATGGTGCATGGTAAGAGCAAAAACACTGTGACATTTACTAAATGACATTTCAATGATTTTAAAATGTGTCATGAAACCAATGTGTGAGTAATGGTGAGTTTTATTTCTTCAACAGCCTGCAACATCATAAAATTACAGTTGTCACTGTGTTAAATGTAATAAAGCATGAGGCGGTAAACAAGATTAATTCTGAAATCTTGCTCTAGGACTTCCTGCAGTGCAGTATCTCTTACCACTGAGCGGGGAAGACAAGCAGTTCAGTGAGTTTCTGTTCTCATCTCTATGGCAGTTTGTACTTCCCCAAGGGTGGCTTTACTAGTTTTATATTAAAAAACAGTAATAATGAAAACAATAATTACATTTTAACTGGTAGTGTATAAATGTACATGAATTACATATACACAACGTGAATGTTTTTCATTTCTTCAACTGCATAGCCAAAAATGATGTCCTATGAAGATATTTGCACAATATTTGCTTTTATTGACCATACAAGTTTGATTCAACCATCAAAATATGAGTAGCATGTTACACTGGAAAGAAGAAAACACTAAACTTGGTGCAAGCTTTGTGCATGTGTCATACATAATTTCTTGCAAAGCCTTTTTTAAATTCTTCCCAAAGCTGATATTCATTCATCAGCTTTGATTCATTATTGTGTTATGGATTTTATGTTCAATATCCAAACAGATCCTCCATACTTTCCTTGCAGAGAGATGAAACTGGAGGTTTTTCACAATTACACATCTCATTTAAGATTTTGGAAGCATTCACAAAGCGAGCTGATTTTCAGCCTCCTAGTCTTCTTTGACCAGCCTAGTGCAGTACAGTATATTCTGCATGGTAGCCATTTTGATAATTTTCTCCTTGGTTGTTGAAGACAGTTCCTTCCTCTTGGCCATTTTCACCAAAACCCACAAAATAAAGTATATAAATGTAGTGATTTTCAGGTGTTAGATAGCTTCACACGGGGCACCACTAAATGTAGTGATTTCAAATCTAAGTAGCACCACCAGTGTAATAGCTTTGGGATTAAATATTAATATTAATATTTGGTTTTGGTCACACTATTTTACGGGGCACCAGCCAGGAATTTCACCTTGACAGTAAAGAACAATCGTGTAAGATTGTTGAATAAATAATAATTACATAAATTGGAGGAATAAGTTGTAGTCTGACCAATCTGAAGGATTTTAGAGATATTGTTAACTTGTTCAGCCTCTTACTGAATTATCAACACAAGGAAGACACAAGTGTAATAAAAGGGGTTTTATTAACAAAAGGATAGACAAGAATAGCTAACAACTACTAAATTGGTACAATGAATGGATAAAGTGCAAAAGATTGATGGATGCAACTGAGTGAGTTGGATGTTACTATGGATGTTATCTTATGGAAAGATAAACTGAACTTCCCTGGAAGTAAGGTAAACCTTATTCTAGGTTCAACAAACAAATCAAGAGATTATTTGTTATTAACTGACATCAGATATATAAAATCTAATGCAAATTAGACTGACAATACACACTAATTCCAATGGTCTCTGGAAAAAGGTTTGGAAAGAGTTATAGTTACGTTCCGCGTCTGGGCCGCGACGTCTTCCACTTGTTGACCTTGGCCATGCTACAGTGGGAAGAAAGGAGTCTTGAACATGAAGCACTAGTGAACAATGAACTCCTGAGCACCGAGAAGGTCCTTTGTCTGGAAACACGCAAACCGAGGAGCCTTAAAGGTGAAGGTTCTGAAGTCTGTACAGAAGATCCAGACAACCTGGAACACGCAGAAAAAAGGATCGCTGACGAGACAATTCTGAAGTTGTTGGAGAAGATCATAGCAGTTTGGATCTCGCAAACGGAGGATCACTGAAGAGAAGGTTCTGAAGTTGTTGCAGAAGATGGGGGGCACTAAGCTTGTGGTCATTGTTGCTTTGGCAGTTTCCAAAACTCCCCAAATTCACTCCTTGCAGATTTTCCTTGTTTCTCAGTAGTACAACAACAGCAGCTTAGCACATCTTGGCTTACCACCTTTTCTTAGCACACAGTAGAGCAATAGCTTAGCACACTTCTTTGTGTTGAAGAAAACACTCTTTCCTGAGAAGGAGGGATTTGCAAGTTGGTGCCTTTCATTTCCAGAATTTTGATTGGCCGATGCTGTCGGAGGTGGCCATGGTATGGCCCCTCTGATATTAGGTCTATTTGCATAGCTTGAAGTCCAACTTTAGAACTATGTCTTTAAAGGGCACCTATTATGCAAAATCCACTTTTACAAGGTGTTTGGACAGAAATGTGTGTTGGAATTTGGTGTACAAAGCCATCTTAGAATGATACAAATCTATCCAGTCTTTTTTTTTATCTTCATAAAACCAAACCAGGTTCAAAAATCGAGCAGTTTGGATCCTGTCCGCAATATGACGTCATTTTTCGGCAGCCCCGCCCACCGCTATTGACTGACAGGCGTGTATTACCATATCCTCAGCTCTCAGTGAGTTGTGCCATGTCTGCCATTTTGTCTGCGTGCGATCGGCTGTGTCGAAAGCAATGTCCTGGCAGGAACACCCTTGCTCTGTTTCAGGATGTAAGACTCAACAAAAGAGTCTTCATCGTCTACCTGTGACTGAGTCACAAAGGGCCGAGTGGTTGAGTTTTATATTTGAAGGTCAAGCACCACTAAATGTCCTAAAATCGTGTATGTATGCGCTAACCATTTTAATGCAAACTGCTTTTTGAATGAGGGGCAATACAAGGCAGGATTTGCAAATAAACTGAAATTAAAGGATGGATCTGTTCCAACTATCCATGATCCAGCTTCACCTCAAGAAGAAGCAAGTGTTACACTTTGTATTTTTATAGCATTTTGAACAAATCGTGATGTAAATCAATGTGCCAGTTAACTAGGGTGACCATACATGCCATTTTCCCAGGACGCGTCCTGGCCAGGATTTCTATATTGCCTAAAATATCTAGGTTTTGGCTTTGTTTGCGTGTGCAGACCGATCGGTGTATGACATCAAAGTACCATACAGACGGTTATGCTTTCGAAACGCTCTCGAGGTACTTTGATGTCAAACACTGATCGGTCTGAGCCGCACTGCTAAGTCGAACACTGTTAAGTCGAACACACCTAATATGTACACGTAATTGCATCGCTTTGACCGTAAATCCCACCTTCTCACACGCCATGATTGGTCAATTATGTACAATGCTTGCATGTTATTGGTCAAACTAATTTTCGATCATTAGCTTCAGCAAGCATGAAAACAGGAAATCAAAGCCAAAACAAATCCTGGCAAGGACGCATC
>NW_015634019.1:245844-271019 GCF_001515625.1 Sinocyclocheilus rhinocerous | reverse complement strand
GATCCGCCATGGCCTCCCGAGTCCCCTGCTCCGCCATGGCCTCCCGAGGCTCCTGATCCGCCATGGCACCCGGAACGGGTACTGCTCTGGAGGCCCAATGTCCCGTGTCTGTCCTGAGGGACCTCCAGAGTGCCCACCCCCCCTCCCCATTGGATGTTATATGGCGTGAGGTCACGCCTTCCGGAGGGGGGCGTGATGTCAGACTCTGTTCCATGTTTCGTGTGTGTCCTGCTCCCCATGTGCCTTCCCATGCCCTTATTTGGTTTGTTTCCTGTTCCTCCCCTGATTAATTAAGTTGATTTCTTCCCAGGTGTTTCCCTTGATGTGTCATGGCTCCCAGGTGTGTCTCGTCATCCCCTCCTCCTGTGTGTGTGTATATAAAGTGTTCCCAGTCCCTAGTTCTCTGTCCGATGTTGAAGGTCTTCCTGTATACGTCTTCCTGAGTTCGTCTCCCTTGGTTCCTTCCTACGAATAAAGTCTTGTGTGAAGTATTCTCCAGCGTCTCCTCGTCCCTCGTGTGTGTGCACCCGTGACATTAACTTAACGTGTTCCACAGCAATGTCTACAGCAATTGCAACTGTACTAGAAAAATACCTGCTCTATCTCCCTGCAGCACACATTCTCCGATTCAGTTGGCATTCTCTCACATTTGCCACATGAGCACCTGTACGAGAAGTAATATTCGAACATTACGTACCCCTCACACAAATGTAATGTTGCATTAGTGCTTATCTTAATGTCTTAACAGTATTTGTTTGTGTATGTTGTTTCGTTAAAGCGCATAACATTAGTGAACTTTATCACATACTTTCTGGGTGCCGCATCCATCGTTACAAAGCGGCTGTGAAAAACCATACAAGTACATAAATGATTCAAACGACGAGGCATTCTGGTTCATTCGCATTATTGTTTCTTCTGCTGTAGTCCTTGTTCTGGGTCTGAGTCCGGTTCATACCTGTACGGCTGAATACCGGTCCTCTCACTCATGTTGCTTCTCCTCTCTGTTTATTGCCATATGCAAAGCAGAGACGTCTAAGCTCCACCCCCTTCTGGAGTCGGCAGGAAGTTGCAGCTCATTTTCATGTAAGGGAACACACCCCTGAAACAGCACTTTTTAGACCTGCCCCAAAAATGACACTTTTCAACACGTTATAATAAACGATCTGTATGGTATTTTGAGCTGAAACTTCACAGGCACATTCAGGAAAGCCATAACATTAATATTACATCTTGTAAAAAGGGGCATAATAGGTGCTCTTTAAGGTTTTTCCTATGCATAATTCACTTTCCAAACCAATTCCAGATTAACCTACACATTGTGCTGAAAATATGAAAACCAAACATCAATGGGTAATGCTGAACATTGCATTCATATATACAGTATATACCTTAATAGGTAAGGTTGCATACATTGTTGTATCACACGCAGCAATCATTAATGTACGGCTGAATACCGGTCCTCTCACTCTCATGTTGCTTCTCCTCTCTGTTTATTGCCATACGCAAAGGAGAGACGTCAAGGCTCCGCCCCCTTCTGGAGTCGGGCGGGAAGTTGCAGCTCATTTTCATGTAAGGGAACACACCCCTGAAACAGCACTTTTTAGACCTGCCCCAAAAATGACACTTTTCAACACGTTATAATAAACGATCTGTATGGTATTTTGAGCTGAAACTTCACAGGCACATTCAGGAAAGCCATAACATTAATATTACATCTTGTAAAAAGGGGCATAATAGGTGCTCTTTAAGGTTTTTCCTATGCATAATTCACTTTCCAAACCAATTCCAGATTAACCTACACATTGTGCTGAAAATATGAAAACCAAACATCAATGGGTAATGCTGAACATTGCATTCATATATACAGTATATACCTTAATAGGTAAGGTTGCATACATTGTTGTATCACACGCAGCAATCATTAATACAGTTCTATAAATGGACTTGAAGAGGGTTCAATCAATTGTGTGTCCATTTTGTGTGAACGTATGTGAAGATGTGTCCTTCCTTTGTGGCTTTGGCCACATGGCAAACTTGTTTAGTCAGTTTGAGGGAGTCGGTGGTCGTTCACAAGTAGGTCTCAAAAATGAAGAGCACATGGTGATTGGATCAGTCTTTGATCAATGGAATGCTGAAGTCCTCATTCTGCCTTCCACAAATGATAAGCTTGGGTAAGAACAACGTAATTCCTGAATGGGATTTACTGTATGTTAATGTTACCCCCCTCTTCACAAGAGGTAGTTTTTGTTTTATCTGAAGACAAAAGGCATCCTTTGTTGTCCACAAAGTCTGATCAAATCAAAATGAAGCTGTCATCTGCTGTCTACTACATATAGCTAACATAAAGTATACAATTTATACTGCGGGGCTGTTGAAAGCTTGAATCTGATTGGTTGATGAACGTTCTAAGGTGTCCAATTATTTTCAGGGAAACACACGGCTAAAGCAGTTCCAGACAGGTCTTGACCGCAATACATGTCCATATCACTTTGCCAAATTATTTCAATTATTTCAAAGGTCTTTACAGCCTACAACAGCAAAAGAACAAAAACCAACAACGACACTGACCAAGCAAATAAATATAGTAAACAACAAGATAAAAATGACAAATTGTTTCCATGTTTTTGCTAAAATACAGCAGCGTCCATCTATGAAGAATGTAGGCTGTCAAACATACATGCAGAAGCTTGCATCGGTGGGCACACAGCTGTCCTTTCGAACTTGCAATATGCAAAACAGTTAGCCAATTATACCAGTGGGCATTTACTTCCGAGTCTACAATCCATCACGCCTATTCAAATGGAGCGTTTGATGTTTTTAAAACTGCATTACTATCAACAGCTCAAGCCTCCATTACTAGGTCTAAAATTACATTTTGGAATTAGCAACGGAGGTGTAGAATGAGATGCGTAAGAAATTTATCCTACACACAAGAGCGTTTTAAGGGCAAAAACCTAATGAATGTCTTGAAATACATCATCTGAACAATGTCTTGAGGTGTGTAACCATAGTATAAGCAGAATAATTGACTCCGGTCTGTTGAATTATTAGAAAATAATGCACACCCATGGTGTAATGCACCACCTCGGGTGTGCATTATTTTCTAATAATTCAATAGCCCATTGTCAATTATTCCTTATATAATATATAGCTAATAACTGCCATAGTGTTTGAAGCTGGGAATTATAAGCTGGGAATAATGAGTGCAGGCTTTGTATGACAGCTTGGCCAAGAATGATGTCCAACACAATTTGGCATGTTTCATTGTATGACAAATAAAACAATTGAAACATACATTATTTTCCCACTACAAGCAAAATACTCAATATGGTTGTAAAATCTTTAGTACATTTTTAGTAAGGGCGAAGATATACAGTACATTTTCCTAGTATGGACCTCACTTTTGGTCACTACTTGTAAATTTTATCTTTGAACTTAAAAAAGGCAAAGACATGCAAATGATCCTCACCTGTGGTGTGTATCATATGTTTGATCATCTGAATACATATGAATATTAATTATTAATTACATTTGACATTTATCTCCATGCTCTGCATATGAACATTGTGCTTTTTTTTAATCAAAGAGCATTATTTAAAGCAGCTGGAGTGTGGCACATGTACATTTAAAATCCTTGAAGGTATGTAACCTTGCTCAAGCATCAATCATGTATGCAGCACTGCTTTGGTGTGGGGGACTGCAATCATCCACATATAGGTGAACTTGGAGCAGATGCAGGCAGAGAACACTCTAATATACCAGTAGTACCTTGGAAGCTGAAATGCACACCTCTTCATGACAGGAACTACCTGCAGTTATACTATTTTTTTGAGCATGTTTAAAATTAGGGTGGAATTTTTAAAGGATGCGCTGTCACTATTAGTGTCAGAACTGGGCTGGTAAAACATCTGAGACAAGATCCTCTCCCACTGAGGAAGAGACGTGTGGAAAAATATTTCACTTCAAGATTTTTAATTTGCCTTGAATGCACTACTGCACTGTACAAGGTCAGCTCACGTATAGTTAAAATTCAACAAAGGCAGCCCTTGAAATGATTGAAGAAATAATTGACCTGAAGTTCTGAAAAGTTTTTGTAACGAGTTAGGGAAGAAAAGTATCATAAGAAAAAAGCAGAAATAATGTGTGCTTTTTTGCAAACAGTTATACATACAGTACCATTCAAAATTTGGGGACAGTACGATATTGTCAGTACAATATAAAATATTGTGAAATATTTTCACAATTTAAATATTATATTTCATATAAATATAGATATTTTCAGCAGCCATTAGTCCAGTCTTACATGATCCTTCAGAAATCATTCTAATATGCTTATGCATTGAATCATTATAATATGCTGATTTGGTGCTCAAGAAACATTTCTTATTATTATTAACGTTGAAAACATTTGTGTTGCCTATTTTTTTGTGGAATTGCCTATTTGTTTTGTGGAATACGTGACACATTATTTTCAGGATTCTTTCATGAACAGAAATTACTAGGTATTTTATTTTATTTTATTTTATTTTATTTATTCTCTATTGAATACAATAATACTGAATAAAAGTAATAATTTCTTCTTTAAAAAAAACATTTATATAATATGTTAATTATTCAATTATTTATTTAGAATGAAAATATTAAAATGTTAAGTCTTTAATTTAGTGGAATTAATATTTAAACAACAACAAAAAAATGTTAATAAAAAAATTTGCACTATGCCAGTGGATGTACATAATGAGTAGAAAAACATTTGTATGTATTTTGTTTTGTGATTTAACTATAACGGATAGTGAGCCATGCTAGAACATGCATCTGAGAGATGCGAGTGGGCAAGAACATTGCTGCTGCCGCATTTCTAGACTGATGACAACCACAGCAAACACTCAGCAAAACTAACTAAATAAATAAATTTCAGCTCAGGATTGCCACTTATTATAACACACAAACTAAAAAAATTGTTGACAATTACTGATGTGGTGGAGACAAAATTGGCCAAAAAATTGACCTTACCATCAGTTATGCCTAGAGAAATAAAGTGGGCAAGAACATTGCTGCTGCCGCATTTCTAGACTGATGACAACCACAGCAAACACTCAGCAAAACTAACTAAATAAATAAATTTCAGCTCAGGATTGCCACTTATTATAACACACAAACTAAAAAAATTGTTGACAATTACTGATGTGGTGGAGACAAAATTGGCCAAAAAATTGACCTTACCATCAGTTATGCCTAGAGAAATAATTTTAAAACACATCAAACATATCAACAGCACAAATTTTATTTAAAGCTGAGGTGTCACCAAATGGAATTGAAAGAATATAATAATAATAATAATAATAATAATAATAATAATAATAAATGTTGTTTACAATGTCATTGGTCAGCCAATGAGATTATAATTGTTGGTGTGTTGAGTTTCGATGGGATGCAAATCAAGGAGTCATGGTTGCATTGATTATCATGAAGTCATGCACCAGCTGGGCAACTGCAATTGAGATGAAAGGCAAAGAGATTTGCCTCATATGTTTTAATAGCATCACAGTTTACACACAGAGAAAACAACCTATAAATGCTTTAGTTGCTTGGATAGGAGAACGTTTAAAAAAAAAGAGTAATTTTGTTTTTCTGCAAATTCTGTTGCTAAAGAGCATGTAGGAAGCTACACATCATCCAAAATGAGTCATATTTGACCTCCATGATCTCTCTCACACACACATTTGTCCAGTAATAGCAAGATATCAGCATTATAATAGAGCAAAGCAGGAAATTATTTACAGTGCTGCTACAGCTCATAAAACACATTCAGAACGTCCCTGTGCTAATGAACAGCTGCATGCGACTTGATCGTTGATAAAAAGCCTTCACAATATTCAAATTATGCCTTTGTAGACAACAACAATGGGGACTGATTTATGATATTTACACACGATTTGATCTTACTTTGAATGTTTACAACCACACTCTCATCTTTCAAAAGATGACATTTCACTAATTAACTTCATAAAACAGGAAATTAGAAGTGGAAATCACAGAGGTTCTATCCTGAAGACTAAATTCTCATCACTTTCACCAAGGTATTTAATATTTTACTATTATGATGAGCTAATCATAAATCCATCTAGTAACAATGAAGAAACATCAATATTATTATGTATTCAGCAATGTGCTGTTTGTTACATGTTTGTTGTTTGTTAATGTTTGCCTCTTAGTAGGTCTTAGAATCTGTCATATTCATTTTTTGACATTTGATTTTGGTATCTTGGCAAATATGAGCACAGTTTGTGAGACTGTTGAGATCTCAAAATCTAAAGGAGAAACATAAAGTATAAAAATTACTGTGGGCTTTTTCCCCAAGAGAAAAATGTGAAAAGCAGGAGACTTTGATTAATTTCTATGAGAAAAAAATTGCTCCCATTCAAAAAGACAGACAGTCACTATTACATGCAAGAGCCAATTATATTGCTTAACCAGCCTGTCATGGGCTTTTTCCCCAAGAGAAAAATGTGAAAAGCAGGAGACTTTTGATTAATTTCTATGAGAAAAAATTGCTCCCATTCAAAAAGACAGACAGTCACTATTACATGCAAGAGCCAATTATATTGCTTAACCAGCCTGTCATAAAGCTTTCTGGGGCAGAGGGGAGGACTTCACAGAAAAACTACTTAAATATCCATCTGTTCCTCACACACAAAGATATTGAAGAATTGGAATACAACGTAGACTAATGTTAGGGTGTGTTGATCATTTTTGGAGCATGACAGTAAAAATCTGTGTCCATTTTTATTGTATGAAAAGAAACAGCCTAAACAACATGAGGGTGAGTAAATGACAACAGAATTCTCATTTTAACACTAAATGTTTAACCTTGGGTAAAGTAAAGCCAATCAAAGCAAGCTGTGTGAATGTGATAAAAGACTGACGTGTTGGTGCAGGATAAAAGTGACTAGAATGATATTTACTTCTGGCTATTGTGAAATTTAGGAACTGCGTGACTTGCATCCTTAGCAGCCTGTCTATGCAATTGTCAAAAATGCTTTGTTGCATATCTTAGAAATGCATTTTATTATAAAAATCTCCTAAAAACATATATGTTTTTTTTTACAGTGAATAAAGCATTGCCAACTCAGCCAACATTTTTGATTGCTTTTGTTTTGAAATTCTAGTCACAGGAAGACAGTTACTGTGACAGCTGCTGCCTCAACACTTAATTATTATTCATGCTGTCATGTGATTTGTGAAGTTTTAATTAGTTATTAAAAGCTTTCTAGAGATTTTAATTAGTTTATGAAATTGCTCAACAAGAATGTGTCAGACATAGATTTATAAAAAATTTACATGAATTATATTTTCAGATTAAACACCAAAATGTTTAATCAAACTTGTAACCAGTTCTGAAGACGAGCCTAATTTCTCACATATCCATTATGCGAACTCATTCTATTAACATGTACAGATAGGTGACAAATTAAAGAACAAGCCAGGGGATCTGGTGGCTCTGGCATTTTGCTGGCATGGGTTAGGTCCACTTGTCCAACTAAAGTGTCACTGCAAATCAATACAGAGTTGTTCTAAGTGATTACCTTTATCTAATGATGAAACATTTCTGTCCTGGTGGAGTGGTCTCTTCTAACACAATCTTATGGCAATTTATGGCAACCACTTTACATTTAGTATATTGGTGATCTGTTTACACCCCGCTTTACATATGTTTTATAAAACAAGTCTTACAAATTCATATAACATCGACACTTTGTAAAATGTGATCATGTGATCAGGTTGTCTATTCCAACCCACATCCACAGAGCACAAGGGGTCAGTGAATTAGGTGAACATACGCCCTCTTTGTCCCTGAACATGTCCTGGCCAGAGTTTCTAAATTGCCTAAAATAAAGGGTTTTTTTTTTTCTTCTATTGGCATACTCTTTACAGGCATCATACAATATGATATATGATTATATGCTATAATCTGTAGTAGATTCCACCTTCTTGCATGCCAAGATTGGTAGATTATGTACAATGCCGGCAAGCTATTGGTCAAGCCAGTTTTCAGTCATTACCTTCAGCAAGTATGAAAACAATAGGAAAATAAAGCCAAAAACCTGACATTTTAGGCAGTTTAGAATTCCCAGTCAGGACATGTTGGGGAAAAAGAGGATGTATGGTCACCCAAACTTAATGGTTTGATGAGTATGAAAATGAATCATATGCTATGGCCTTCACAGTCACCAGATACCAGAAAATACCTTTTTGTCCATGAAATTTTACTCATGTGACTGCAACTTTAAACATCACTCTCCACCACTATAATCAAAACACCAAATGAGGGAATATCTTTTGGAAGAATAGTGTTGCATCCCTCTATTTGAGTTCCAGAGACTTGCAGTGTCAATGCCAAGGTGCACTGAAGCTGTTCTGGTGGCACGTTGGCCAAACACCCTACCAATAAACTTTACGTTTTTCTTTTATTTCTGTATTTGTACATTTCATGCTTTTAGAATCAATGTCTACTTATGAACGACAGTGTGTAGTTACGACATCTACCAGCAGGTGCTAATGGAGCCATGCTAACCAGCCCAACCTTGATTCCTCTAAGTTTATGTCTAATTTCATTTTAGACATTTTTGTATTCTTTATTGTAGTGATATAATATTTATTCAAATGCGGCTCTTTGTTTATTAATCTGTTAAATTAATTATGGTGTTCACTAGTTTTATTGGTGATATTTAGTGGTAAAAAACTAAAAAATCTGTTCAAATGGGTTAAGGCTGCCACTCTAACTGAAATCCTTAATTTATTATTTTGTGGCATGTAACACTGCTCTGAAAAAATAACTCTATCATCTAATTATGCTCCTGAAATAGCTTCGTGAAATGCAGCTATACACTTTTCTGAACAAATCAGAATCAAGAACAATGCTGTGGTATAAATAAAATTAATAATGGTTAGGAGAAAATGAGTGTAGTAGCAGAGTGCTATTGCCTGAAGCCCTCCAGACTATTTCAGCCCTTCAAGCAGCTCTCACTTACAATAAGGTTTATAAATCTCACTCCTGCCATGTGTTTAGGTTTTCCTCTGGAGAAATATACTAGATTTTATGGCTGTCACATGCTGGACAAAGTTAGTTACACGGCAGAAAAAAAGAACAAAATCCTCCCATTGCATCCCTTTGAGCCACATATAAATTTAATTGAATTTTTATCCTCACAACCAAAGCAGCATTTGTTTCCACATGATTCTGCACAGTATATTTTCCTTTTTGGAAGTTATTGTGTGAGACGACCAGTAACATAATCTCACATCACACATAATCTTGCTCTCAGTATATACAAAACATTATGAACAGCACCTGAACAACAACAGTAACACATTTCCTGTCCACTTCAGCAGCAAAGTAAGATGCAGTTTGGAAGCACACGACATCTCCGAGAGAGGAATCCTAGTTCAGTGCTGCCCCAGGAATTAGGCCTGTCCTGTCTGATTGCAGTGGAACTAGCAGAGTAAGCGCACTCGTTCATCATCGGCCTGTGATGAATGGAGGAACCAGCTTTGTCTGACAGCCAGCGGAGTAGTGGCCAGGCACTTCCTCAGTCCTCAGGTTATCCACAGACATCACACGTACTAAACATGACTGCAGTGGAAAAGTAATGGGCTGCTCCATTTGAAAGGCATTTGCAGGCTGCTCTGAGTTAAATGCCGTCCTGAAGGACATTTCTCTGCCTGTGATATTTAATGCAAATGGAAGAAACAGAGAAATCGCTCTTAAAACCAAGGTTGTTGTGTTGAATTAATAGTAGCATTATTGATGTATTTTCATGTCAATTTAATTAGAATTAGAAATGGAATCATTTCAAAAAATGAAAATTTACTCAGCCGCAGGCCATCTAAGATGTAGATGAGTTAGTTTATCAGAACAGATTAGGATAAATTTAGCATTACATTACTTGCTCACCAATGGATCCTCTGCAGTGAATGGGTGCCGTCAGAATGAGAGTACAAACAGCTGATAAAAAAACATCACAATAATACACAAGGGTAAGACTTTATTTTGTTGGTGTCCTTTAGACAATATGTTGTCTATAAGTATATTTGAAACTACATGTCAACTACCAGTCATTTGAGTATTAGTAGACTGTCTAATATCTGCTAACACTTTATTTTGATGGCCCCTCAACAGACATTCTACTGACTGTAAGTAACTTTGCAAGTACATGTCAACTTATTCTACTAACTTTAACCCTAACCTAACAGTCTACTAATTCTCTACTAATACTCAGAGAATTAGCTGACACAGTTACTTACAGGCAACAGAATGTCAAAAGGGGACCATCAAAATAAAGTGTAACCTCCATAAGTAATCCACACGATTCCAGTCCATCAATTAACAGAAAGCTGCATATTTGTAATAAACAAATCCATCAAGACTTTTTTTAACTAAGCCCTCTATCCATAAGTATGCTTTCTCTAGTAGAAAAAGTCATCTGAATCAGGAGAGAAATATGCACAGATCAAGCAAAAACAGTCCAAAACAGTTCTAAACAAATATGTTGGTGGATTTTCTGGAGGATGCATTATTGATGGACTTACTGCATTATTATGGAAGTTAAAATGCATCAACGATGGATTTGTTTCTTGCACTACACTTATAACAAACAGCTTTTCACTTTAAAACATGTTAATTGTTGGAGTGGATTCATGTGGATTACATGTAGATTATTATCAGCTGTTTGGACTCATTCTGATGGCACCCATTCACTGTGAACAAGTGATGTAAAGCTAAATTTCACCAAATCGGTTTCAATGAAGAAACAAACTCAAAGAAACAAAGATAATTTGCTGAAAATATACTCATTTTCATTGGGGAGAACTATTCCCTAAAGTCAACATGAAATCAAAATTGACAATTATTATTATTATTATTATTATTACTACAATTATTGTTGTTGTTGTATTTTTTGTGTAATATATATATAGTGACATTGTCCCTGGGGAACCATGCATCACCCACATAAAGTACAGCTGATAAAAATGCTTTCATAACAGTTCTTAATAATGGTTGACCTTACAGCTACAATTTGATGTTGCTATGATGGTGTGGGTGGCAGAAATGTTTTGTGTACATTCTTTACAGACAGAGAGGTATACTTTACAGCAGGGGTCACCATGGAGGGCCGGTTTCCTGCAGAGTTTAGCTCCAATTTGCCTCAACACACCTGCCTGGAAGTTTCAAATATACCTAGGGTGCGTCTCAATCAGCTCCCTAGCTCCCGAACTCATGAATCAGTATATTGTGTACACGAATTTGGTCACTGGTAAGTTCCCTGGCTCACTGCACATTGGGACAGTGATTACTCAATTTCCGGTGACATGACTATGCACATCGTCAACGGACAACATTGTAGAACGTCACCGCTGGAATTAATCAACAACAGGCAGGACCACTTTTTGATATTATTTTTTATTATCTTTAAACACATTGTTCTTTTACATGTTCTTACAACATTTCAGCCTAATATTAATTATAAATGTTAACTAGATGTGATCATTACCTGTCTAGCAATGTGTGTTTAGATTGAAATATACAAAAAAAACTGTTTGTCTTTTCAAATCTTCTATCACGTGTCATTATATTTATCGAGTTGGGCTCGTGTGGTTTATGTTTCTCGCTTCAGAAATGTGACGTAATTTTCAGTAAAGGAGCATAGTGAGCACCGATGCGCCCTAGTTTTTGGGGTGCATTGTGGAATTTTTCAGAGAGCGAACGTTTCAGTGCACTGGAAGGATTTCGTGATTGAGACAGCCCTTAAAATGGCAGACTCCCTGATCAGTACTCTGACTACTGAACTAGGGAGCTGATTGAGACGCACCTTTAGTAAGACCTTGATTAGCTGGTTCAGGTGTGTTTGATTGGGGTTGGAGCTAAACTCTGCAGGACACCGGCCCTCCATGTCTGAGTTTGGTGACCCCTGCTTTACAGTCAATCCATCCCCGTGAACAAACAGTCCTGGAGTATAATTCGTCTCACTGTAAGTAGAAACTGTTTTTGTAATGTTTAGCTTTTGAGAAATGTTTTTTGAATATGTACTACACTACACTCTATAGGGAGCTGTTATACACACTTGTCTTGTGACATATCGTTCTAGTTATTTTCAGATCGTGTGTGTCATCTGGTGTCAAATAGCGATGACACGGATGCACACACCTTCTAAATGCTCTGCTAGTGCTCGCCATAATGAATAGAGATAGCTCTTACTTTTTCCTTGGAAATGCATGCTTCAAACAGAACAGTCAATGAAGACGAAGAAGAGAATGATGTGTGCTCCCGGCGCCTATTTATACTATAGTCGCACCGGTAGTGACGTCATGGCTGTCACCAGCCAACGAGTTGGTGTTTTTTCAATGTATGCTTCAGACACGGGTCACGACGAGGCGTTCCCCATAGCGACCCTTAGAGGACGCAGTTCGAAGTTCCCATGAAAGGGAACGCTGCACTTCTGAAGGTTTTAGTCGATCTGCAAGTCAATAAAGACTCAAGCAACCTGCCAACATTAGAAAAAGCTCAGAATGTAGCAGCTAAAAAGTTAATATTGACTAACTCACTATGAAAGCAAAATTTGCACATTTAACAAGATTCATGTAGTAAATGTTCTAGAAAAGTTAATTTTTTTAAGTTTACAAATTAAACAAATTTCAGTCTACTCTGTCACACAATTTTAGAAGACTTGGAATTCAGTTCATAAGTTGTATGAACTGTACTATTTTTGTGGAGCTTGACAGTGAGAATCATTATCCACTTTTTTTGTATGGAAAAGAACAGCATGTACATTAAGCTAAACATATTTTGTGTTCCATTGAAGAAAAATTGTCATCAACATATGTACAGAAAATATTGTGTGTTCTCTGTAAAGCTCTTCAAAGCCATTTCAGAACAAGAGGACGACTAATAGAGGTAATTTATAGTTGTTTTCTGCTTATGTTTCCAGTGAAAGGTATATTACTTGATACATAAATTGCTAAACAAACAGGCCAGTAGATTACCCATTTTGAAATGAAGAAAGAAGGTCTTTCATCTTTTCTGGATTACAGTAATTACGTATCACATCCCTCTTAAACTCTCACATGGCTGATTTACAACAGGCCCACAGATAGAGTAAATACTTCACCTTTGACAAACAATATTCTGTGTATTCCCCAGTCAGAAGCGTCTCTTCTTCAGATGCTGTTAAACACACAGCTCGAGCCTCGGTGAGATAATGTGTAATTGTGAAGATCATTTCAAGATATCGTGAAACAGAAACACTGCAGTAAACAAGATTCCAAAACACAGAGAGGCCTCAGATCACAGACCACTAACAGTCCAGCTGATTCATGCTGCACATTTTTTTACTTCCCCGCCCTGCAATCACAGAAGCAATTTTTTTTCATGGTAGTCTAAATGACATCAAAAAACAAAACATTCTGTGGTTGGTTGCTTTTCTTCCTGTCTACGTAGGTGGTTCTTGGCAGAACAAGCAGCAGTGTAAATAACACTTTTTGCGGTTTAGTCAAATATTTCGCAACATAAGACAGAGATCCTACCGGAGATTGGCATAAATATATCAATATGTATTTAAAATAAAAATACAAAATACTGTGTGGAAAAATGTATTTAAATACAAATACAGTATTTTATACTTTGAAAATACATGTGAAATTGGCCATCCAGTGCAGGTATCCTTATTAGGCTGAAATCTATCTGGACCTATTCTGAATGTAAAAAAAAAAAAAACTTTTAGATGTGTACAACTGCTTAGAAACTTTCCTTTTCTTAACTTACATTTGCATAGTTGGGTGAACATACTCTGATTTTGATACCTGATTTTGTAAATGTTACCAATTACATTTTCATTAAGCAGCAAGTTTGTGCTTTTCTAAAGTTTAAAATGCTTACATTTACAAAATGGGTCAGCAACAGCAGAAATAATTAATAAAGTAATGGCCCATGTTTAATACAAATGTTAAGTAAAATAAATGCTTAATGAATTTAAAAAAAACATAAAAGAGGTTATTATACAATTTAGTGTTATGCATATGTTATCATATTCATATGTTTTGATCTACTGTAATGTCACAAGTCTCAAGTGTGCTGGGTTTTACATTATTCTTTGATTCTTTTGTGTGGGTTTAAGTGTACTTAAAAACATTTTCACATGTGCCCTCCAAAATGACCCACAACCTATTCAGTTTATACTTGAAGAAATTTGTTTATTCACTAACTTTTTACGAGACAAGTGTTTGACAAACTACTCAGCAAAATATTTCCTCTCACCGCTGCTTTCTCATGGTTTCCCTTACGAAAATTACAAGAAAAAAAAAAAACGTCTCCAGGTTACGTATGTAACCATAGTTCCCCGAAGGGAACGAGACGCTGTGTCGAAACGCTTTGGGAATGCCCCGGCAAGACCACGTACTGAAGCATGTATGAAATCAATCCAATAGAGACGTCACGAGTGGGGTGACGTGAGCTACCAGGAAGTATAAAAGCGCATCTGGCAAATGCACGTTTGCTTCTGCGGAAGCGAGCACCTGCAGGGATGCAGGGAGTATGGCAGAAAGACGCAGCGTCTTGTTCCCTTCGGGGAACCATGGTTACATACGTAACCTGGAGACGTTCCCCTTCAGGAACTCGAGCTGCGTAGAAACGCTTTGGGAACGAGAATACCCACTGCGCCATACGAGCAAGTCCCTGTCAAGTGTGTATCTGGTGAGCAAGACTAGAGAGAACCTGGGACCCTGGAGTAGATGTAAAATCCAAATTGTAAAATCTGACAAATTTGTGCGGAGAGGACCAGCCCACCGCAGCACAAATATCTTAAAGGGCCACGCCCACTGATAAGGCCTTGGAGGCTGCCATACTCCTAGTCAAGTGCGCTCTGACCCTGACGGGTGACTGTCAAAAGGCTTGCAGCACTACAGGACCTGGCGAAGAAGTGGGCACCTTAGGGACATACCCGGGTTTCGGGTAAAGGAATGCCCTAACCATACCCAGGGCAAAACTCCAGGCACGATACAGCGAGTGTCTGAAGATCCCCTATACTCTTCAGTGAGGGTATGGCGAGTAAGAAGATCGTCTTCAGCATGAGGAGCTTGTCAGAGATATCTTCAATTGGTTCGAAAGAAGCATTGCACAAAGCCTCAAGAACCACCGCCAGGTCCCATGAGGGCACCTTGGTGCACTGTACTGGCCTTAGCCTCCGAGTGCCACGGAGGAAACGTGTAACTAACGGGTGTCTTCCCAATGACTGACCATCTAGAAGGGCATGGTAAGCAGCTATGGCCGCCATGTATACCTTCAGAGTGGAGGGAGATAACCCTGCGGAGAAATGCTCCTGCAGAAACTCCAGAACTGTACCAACTGGGCAGTTGACCGAGTCTTGCGATTGCTGTCTGCACCAAGAAGTGAAAAGTTTCCACTTCAAGGTATACAGTGTAGCAAATTAGCTCAAAAGGGAAATGTATATAAATAATTGCAGTTAATTATGATTAATTACAATTATTTATATCAGCTGCCAGTAGTAACTGTAACAGAATTAAATTGCCATCAACCAATCTGTTCGTCCAGCGAACATTCAGTGTAAGTTCATATCAACTCTAGGAAAGAATATTTCCGTGGCCACAGAAAATACTTTCATACAGTATTAATGCATTAGAGCATATAGTAAGGATCAAAATCGTAAAGGGACAATTAATTTGCAAGGTAGAATCAGAAACTCATGTAATTTGTGCACAAGAGTTTTATTAACTAAACACTAACACAAACTAGTCTAACAAACAAACATAGAAACATACATACACTCACGTGTGCATACAAAAGGGGAGCTAAAGTGGATGAATGAAGCCATTAGAGAAACCAGAGAATGCAGTTATGGAAAATGAGTCAGAACCACCTGAGTTAAAAACCATCAGTCCCGTTTTACAACGGGGTCTACCTTGGTCGTTGAACGAGTAACAGTAATGGTATACAAAATGACCTGAGGATATGCGTGTTCATTCATAAAAAGGTTTTCCTATGAATTAATTAGAGAAGAGCCCATTTTGCTGTGCATTATGTGTCTTTCCTATAGAAAATGTAGTGAGAGGGAGAACTCTCAACATGCCATTAGGTCGTAAAGTTTATCTGGTCTAGCAAATGTGTCATGGTTGCCATGGTAACGCAATAATATACACAATGACCTGAAGGATATGTGTGTTCATTCATAAAAAGGTTTTCCTATGAATTAATTAGAGAAGAGCCCATTTTGCTGTGCATTATGTGTCTTTCCTATAGAAAATGTAGTGAGAGGGAGAACTCTCAACATGCCATTAGGTCGTAAAGTTTATCTGGTCTAGCAAATGTGTCATGGTTGCCATGGTAACAAGGCTCCTGGGCCTCGTTCACAGACATCTTGGCACCCAGTATGTTTATTGGGTGAGGGGTCTGTGAATGTTTGTTAATCTAATGAATAATTGATTTGTTAAATCTAATGAAAAATTGTGTGTCTGATTGGTCAAAATGCTACAACAGTTTCCTCATGGCGGGAGCTCTGGACTGGAGTATGGTCTCAACAACCTCAGTTGAGAGACCGGATGCTAGGAGCTGTGCCCCCTCAGGGGCGACGCCCACAGTTTCCATAACTCCGGGCGGGGTGAAGGATGGTGCCCCCCGCCTGTGAGAGGAGATCCCTCCTGATCGGAATCTCCAGCGGAGAGCCGTCGAGGAGGGTCACAAGGTCCGAGAACCATACTCGGGCCAGCCAGAATGGGGCTACTAACAGAAGATGGACCCCGTCCCGGTTTACTCTCTCCAGAACTCCCGGGAGCAGAGCGATCGGGGGGAAAGCATACAGACGGAGCCTCGGATGCATGAGGGAGAACCAGAGGTGACAGCGTGTCGTTTCCTGTGGGTGGAGCCTCCATTCTCCGGGCCTCAGCCCCTGTCTCAACAAGATGTCTACGCCCTGATTGAGGTGCCCAGGGATGTAGACTGCTCTGATTGAGAGGAGCTTTCCCTGAGCCCACAGGAGGATCTGGTGCACCAGCCTCTAAAGGGGGCGAGAGCGCAAACCCCCCTGCTGGTTGATGTAGGAGACTACCGATGTGTTGTCTGTGTGGACAAGCACATGATGTCCCCTTAGGTCTCGCAGGAAGTATTTTAGAGCTCAAAACACGGCCAGCATCTCCAGGCAGTTTATGTGCCACGTGAGATGATGGCCTTCCCAGCGACCTTGGGCAGAGCGGCCACTCATGACTGCTCCCCAGCCCGTAAGGGAATACAAGAATCTGTCCTTATCTTGTAGCTCGGACAGATTCAACCACAGGTGCTGCTCTGTAGCCACCAATGCTGCCATTGAACGGCCGATGGCTCTGGCCGTTTCTTTCATGGCCTGAAACGACAGGTCTGTGGCCAGACACAGTTCGGGGACTACGTCGGATTCCTCTTCCTCCCTTTCATCCAGGTCTTTTAGCAGATCGGCCTGGTACACCTACAACACCGCAATAGTGTGCAGACACGCACCAGCCTGACCTGCTGCCATATAAGCTTTCCCAACCAGGCTGGATGTCAGCCTTACTGGCCTGGTGGGAAGCTTCGGGGCCTTCTCGATACCTTAGCATGGAGATCAGTGAAAAACGGAAGGCCCCGTCATAAAGGCTGTGATTTTGGTCTTATTAACGCTCATCCAATTTGCTTTTGGGATGAGCGTCGTGTTTCTCGGCTGGCCAATCGATATTTAATTTGGCTATATATCCCTCCGCTAAATCCACTTGCGATCCCCACGATAACAGCCGCCGCTGACAGGCGGGAGTGGAGCACACGGAGCGGGAGAAGCTCACAATCATGACAGTCAGCCCCCTCGAGAGCTGACCGTGCATGCTCCGCTCCCAAACAGACGATGCACAAATCGTGTGTATCCTCACCCGAGATTTAACATGGGCAGGGAGGAACACACAACTTGAAACGCCGTCCGCTCGCCACAGATTTTGCCTTTGACTTTGGCATATTTACTTTCAC
This sequence comes from Sinocyclocheilus rhinocerous, assembly GCF_001515625.1. Taxonomy (NCBI): domain Eukaryota; kingdom Metazoa; phylum Chordata; class Actinopteri; order Cypriniformes; family Cyprinidae; genus Sinocyclocheilus; species Sinocyclocheilus rhinocerous. The sequence goes on along the minus strand of NW_015634019.1, from coordinate 252,988 downwards.
TTCTTATTTGATATTGACTGAGTGCTTTGTTCACATACACACATGCACAGGTGCGCTTGCTGAAGAGCAGAAGCTAACATGTGCATTTGCCGGATGCGCTTTTATACTTCCTGGTTGCTCACGTCACCTGCTCGTGACGTCTCGCTTCTCTATTGGACTGATTTCATACATACTTCAGTACATGGTCTCGCCGGGGCGTTCCCAAAGCGTTTCGACACAGCTCGAGTTCCTGAAGGAGAATCATGGTTACAATAGTTAAACCACGGTAACCGCAAATTAACCATGGTTTTTGCTACACTAAACATATTTTAACCATGATATTTGTAGAAAATCTGTGGTTATACAAATTGTCAATACGACAAAAAACATGGTTACTATACTTTGACTACAATAAAAGCATGGGTAATTTTCATAAGGGTTGGAGAACAATTACTCCATGTCGCCCCCTGTCATTTCACAAAATTATACAATGGGAGTGCGTCAAGTATAAAAGCCTTGTCTGTTCAGCAGCGCACGCAGTCAGCAGGTTTGCGGTGCAGAGACAGGCGAGAGTATAAACAAGGCTTCAACTGCACATAACGCTTCCACTACAAGATAAATTACTCATTCGTTCATGCTTCTTTTTCCACTCCACCGTTCCAATAATTTCTGCCCACTAAAAGCTACACGGACAAATTTTTTTACAAGATTAACTATCAAGACTGATTGGCTAACACTATTTTTCCCCTTTTTTATTCTTTCATGTTAACTGATGGCAAATCTGAATGATGCACTAATTTACCTTAAATCAACAAGTAGAATTGACCATGACATCCTCAGCTTATCTTATTCCAGAAAAGTCGCTCACCCAATGCTGAATGGAATTGTACAGCTGCAGCTCATGTGTTGGGAAGAGAGGTCATGTCTGAACTAATCTGATGCACGAAATCAGCACCATGATAAAGGGCGACATTAAATTTTTTTTTTCAAAGGCTTTAAAATACAAAATAGTATTTTGTATTTCAAATACATACTTTAAATTCATTTATCTGAAATACTGCCCATCCCTGGATCCTACCAAGGACAATCTTTTTGAGGGAGCTTCGAAATGTTATGAAGCACCATCTGAATATGGTTGGTCATTTACTCTCATTCGACTGTCATTTATCTGACTGTCACATGACTTTATCATGCAGCACAGCTGGTAGTAATTGGCACTATGTCTGAACTGCCCAATTAGGGGAAGCAGGAGAGGTCTAGTATGGAATTTATTTTGATTTCCTCGTTTCCCTCCCATTCAAGAATCCATCAAATTTGAATGACCCTTTCAATCACTGCTGCACTGAATATGTACATTATGGAGCACACAGCATTTTAAAGTCCCATTTTATGACCGTTGTAGTTGTAATTCTCTCCACTCATTATTTATTTTGCATTACTTTATGTATTGTTCTCCTTTTTCAGCATATCCTTCCAAAGTGGTTAAGGCTGTCACAAGGGATTGCAGTGAAGGTGGTGCTCGTCTCACAGTTTAAGGGACAGATGTTACCATGATTACAATCAAGGATTCCTTTGTATTTGTTTTTAATTCCTGTAAGCATTATAATAATTAATTATAATGAAAATATTATTTTATTGATATATGTTTGCTTTAAATCTGTATTCAATTGAATTCCCATCATTCCCCCAACTGGTTTTAAAAAACATACCCTCTGTGTGTTAATAAAAATGAGTTAATAAAACTGCCACCTATATTTATCATTAATTGTTTTTCTCTTTAACATAACTGATCTGCCGTCTCTCTGACAAGACGCACTGCTGCAAATTTTTCACATGATACAACAGCCATTCATAATAAAAATCTGACCTATGACTTATAAAGCGTTATGTATTTTAAATACATAACATTTCATAATAAAAGTCTTCATATTTTCACCATATAATAATTATATTAGGATATGAACAGCTTCATGCAGTAACCCAACATTCACCTCATTGAAAAATGACTTCACTGATTATTATTGTAGTTCTAACATGTAGCTCTTGTAGTTCCACAAGCCTGTTCAGGTTTTTCAGCTAAAAAAAAACAAAACAGGATCATTAATAAATAATTTAAAAATGTGTATTGCACATTTCGTTGTTTAAAAGCAAGATTTTTTGGTTTAGTAGTAGAGTTTTCAGTTAGTAAGAAAGGGTAACAACTTGTCTTATTATTATTTTTTTAAGTTAGGTTATAGTAGTTATATAAAACTTTGTTCACACTACACGACTTAAAACGTTGGCAGATCGCTGTGCTGTTCAGACTACATGACTTGTTGGCTGTCTTGAAGTCGTTGTGGTGTTCACACTACGTAAATGATCCGCAACTGTGAGTCACACACTATACGAGCTGAGAACAACTCTGTCACCCAACGACTCTATCCCGTCCCCAAACCACGTTTTGTCACGAAAACACACGCGAGAAGTTGAACGGGAATAACGCGAAACAACAAGTGAAACAGTACTTGTTTATTTGAAAATGAACATAGGGAAGAAATTAGTGCTGCAAGCTGTTTGCGTGATGAAAAAATTTGCTCCATTTCTTGTCCAAACTTTTCTTAAATCCGTCTTGCTGCTGCTGTTTTTCTTCCACTGACCTCAACTCATGCCTTGCTCTCTCATTGGCTGTAGCTCATCGCGACACCTGACACCACGTGATGTTGAGTCAGCCGACTGGTCCAGATATTTAGCATGCTAGATATTCGTTTGGCGTCTATTATATTCGTCGGCGATGCGTCAGCGAGCCTCTTTGATGCGTCGTTCAGTAGTTCACACATAAAGATTGCCGAGCGCTGATCACCCGCTGATTTTCCCCCTGTCGGCAAGCTCGTTAACTTGCAAATCAGTCTTAAGTCGGGCTTAAAATCCTGTAGCGTGAACTAGGCATAAGCAATTAACATTGCAACTAAACCACTAATGATTGAAAGGGCAGGTTTGACATTTTGATAACTTCTTTTGAGATGTGATAGTGGAAAGATATACTCTGGAGTGACATGAGGACTGCTGATGAAAGAATGTTCAGTTTAAAACAAATGATTTGTGGAAGGTGCACGCACACACACACACACACATTCAAAATGTAATGGGCATGTCCCTTTTGGTCAGATAATGTTAAATCTGAACGAAAAAAAATAAAACAGTTGAGAAACACTGCTGCACATGGTTCTTGATCAGAACACTGCATTACCCTTGTGTCAGTGAATCACATTCACATTCTAGTAGAATAGCACTGGTGACTTTTATGGCTGATGTCAGTTAAGAGACCTGGAGCATTTCTTGTCACCACTTCCAGAGGTGAATCTTCTAGCTTTCAGAGCTCAATCTCTCATCCACACAAATCAAAGTGCTGAGGGTAGAAGAGATGCTAAAATTAGAATTCAATATAGGCTTTCACACTTCAAGTAAATCTGGCGTGTCTTTGGTGATACCTGGATTTGTGTGCTCAGCATTTTGATTTAAAGTCTATTAACACCAAATGTGAAACAATAATGTAACATGAATTGCAGACAAAAGGTCTATGGACATGAAGACCAAAACTAATTACAACAGATGAAGCATAGACGTTTTCACTTAAAGCTTTACAACGTGAAATTAATTAAATATATTTAACACATTTCACTAATTTAGCATTAAACTGTTGCATACTATTGCAACAGTTTAATGCTAAATTAGTGAAATGTATTATTAAAGTTTTGCAGACTTACTTCAAGTGTGCACTGGAAACCTTTCTAGGCTTAAGCCCTATTCGGATGATAATTGTTTCTCAGGGGGATGTAAGGGATTTTCACCATTTACAGGGGGTAGACAGTGATTTTATTGCCGTCCGAATCCAGAATGTCTGTTGACAAGCCGTGACGTGTCAAGGCAAAGCTATGCCAAGGTTGTAACCTTCCCAAAGCCCCAGCGCAAATTCACTGACCTTGGTACCTAAGGGTAGCAAATGGTGAGTACATCGCTGCAGGAGATGGCCATGCTGCTGTTCCATCCACAAAAAAATTTTTTTGAAGGGATTTCAACCTTCAGTGAAAGACAGCTTCAATTCTTCCCTATTTGTTCTTTCAGCCTGGCAGAACGATGGAGAAGCGAGCGTTCGGGAAAAGGTCGCTACGGAGACCGCATCCTACCCGTAGGGAGGTAACGTGTGGAGATACTAATATGGACTGATATGGGGGCAGTACTACCTATGGAATGAGTCTCTGAGGCAGGTCCTACCTTGGAGTAGGGATGGAACAACTGCCAGAAGAGACTGACAGAGCAGGTCTTTCAAGGGAAGACATGGGTTTACCAAGAGGGAAACCTTACCATGGAAGAATAAACATATGGGATTACCTGCAGGGAATCAAGCCATATGGACACCTAGCCCAGTATAGGGGCTGACCGGGATTCCGGGGATGTTAACACCAGTACTGGGCCTGGCGTCAGACTGCTCTGCAAAATCTGACTGGCGGGGATGCTGGAGGATGCTCGACCAGGGTTTGCTGACTGGGGAACTCTACTGGGATAAGAAAAGTGCTCGCATTCCCGTGTGAGGGGGAATGGCGCAGCAAGCGTGACACTGAGCCAGTTCTTCCCACCAATTTTCTGTTACCCAACACACGGGAAGAAGCTGGCTCTACACAAAGGTTGTAAAACCTCTCGAAGGTGTTAGGTGTCGCCCAGTCCACAGCTCGACAAATGTCTGCCAGAGAGGCGCCGTGTGCCAACGCCCAGGAAAAGGCAACACTCCGAGTGAAGTGAGCTCTCAGCCCCAGGGTCACGGCTTGCCTTGAGATTGGTATGCCAAGATGATGAAATCCACTATCCAGTGGGCCAACCTCTGCTTGGAGACGTATATGTGTAAAGCTCTTACGAGACACAGCAACAACAGGTCATGCTTTCCCAGAGACCGGCCGTCCACTGCATCGTGATGTGCTGCGATAGCAGCAACATACACTTTCAGAGTGGATGGTGACAGCCTATGCTCCAACCTTTCTTGTAGGAAAGAAAGCACGACTCTAATCGAGCATCTCCAGGGGTCTTCTCGGTGAGAGGAACACCAATTAGTGAACAGACTCCACGTCAAAGCATAGGCTTACCTAGTAGAGGGAGCTCTAGCCTGAGTGATAGTGTCTACCACCGCCAGTGGAAGATTATTATTATTATTATTATTATTATTATTATTTGGTCATTTAGCAGACGCTTTTATCCAAATCGACTTACAAATGAGGACAATGGAAGCAATCAAAATCAACAAAAGAGCAATGATATACAAGTGCTATAACAGGTCTCAGTTAGCTTAACGCAGTACACGTAGCAAAGGTTTTTTTTTTTTATAATATAATAAATAAAAAGAAAACAGATAGAATAGAAAAAAAATAGAGCAAGCTAGTGTTCGAGGTCTTTTTTTCTTTTCAGTTCAAGTGGCATATTAAAGACTGAAACCCCCTAGGGTAGAAAATATCTTCAAATTTACACACGATATCATTGATTCATTTTTGAATATCACCAGTAGGTGGCAGCAGAGGTGTGTTATTGTGACATTGTATTAACTTGAAAAAAATGAATAGGTCGCTAAAGGTAAACCCTCTTTAGCGTAACTAAACAGACTTTGATTGCTAAGACAACATACGTGATATGAATTATTTTATAATTAATTATATTAAGTAATATGGCAAGATATTATTCAGGCGCATGAAATAATACCATCGTCATCATAGGCTCAATGAGATCTGTTGCCCAGCAATGCGACCTTAAATCGGTGGGCGTGGCTTTCCGTCGAAAAGCCTGCGCCGATTGGCCGAATCCATAGGTGTGTCAGGAGGTGTGCGCTGTCGCGTCCGGGACGGGCGAGAGCTCGACTGGTGTCAAGAGAGATTTGACAGCAGAGGTTGCGGTGAATTTTAAATAGGACGTTTGAGGAGTACTACAGCCTCCCTCGCACCACCGAGCTGAGTGTTGGCAGTGTCACAGAGCGGAGCGAGGAAAATGTTTTAAAGAGCATGCGAGAGTTAGACGAATTGTTAATTTTGTTATGGTAGTATGTCTTTTTAGCAGTGGAGACATTAGCAGAGAAGGAAGAGAGATCACTTAGTTCTGCCGCGTCCCATCCAGGAGACACACGTGGAGGTTCCACAGATCTGGACGTGGGTGCCATATGGTTCCCAGCCCCTGAGAAAGAAGGTCCTTCCTCAGGGGGATGCACCAGCAAGGGGCTGTAGCAAGGAGCATGAGTTCTGAAAACCAGGTCCGGGTGGGCCAGTAAGGCGTAACCAGGACCTGTTCCTTGTCCTCCCTGACCTGATTCTGGAGCGAGAAGGCTCACTGGGGGAAATGCATACTTGCATAGAGCCCAGGGCCAGCTGTGTGCCAGTGCATCCATGCCCAGGGGGGCCTGAGTCAGGGAATAGTATAGCTGGCAGTGGGAGGACTTGTGGGAAGCAAACAGGTCCACCTGAGCTTCCCCGAATCGACTCCAAATCAGCTGGACCACCTGGGGATGAAGTCGCCATTCTCCGGGGAAAGTTAGCTCGATCAGCCACACAATTGAACTCCCCCAGAATGTGGATGGAGCGCAGTGAATTGAGCTCTCGAGTGAGTTGACTGCCCGCATTGCGAGCGTTTGTTACTGCGTGTGCTTCGCTCTCGGAAGGCTCTCTTTGAGGAGGGAGCCTTCACCAGCGTTCCTCGTGGTACCGGCCCCGCTTTCGCCGAGGCGGAGTGGCGGCTGCACTCGTGGGTTTCGTGGGGATTGGAGATGGGCGAGTCCCTATCTTCTTCCTCACCCACCAGATCCAGTGCCCGCTCTCTGGGATCAGAAGCCTGCGCTGCAGTTTCTTCCCCCCGGGGAGAGGGCTCGACGCTCCGCCTGTCTTCCTTCGAGGAGGTTGATGTGGAGGGCGTCGATGAGCTCGCCAGTTGCACAAGCACCAGTTGCACAAGCATATTATGTCTAATATTATAATGAGCAGCATTACTGGGGAGTGAAGCTCGCGGTCAGCTCTCGAGGGCGTTGATTGTGCTTTTCCCGGTGCAAAACGCTCCGCTCTAGCCGGGCGCGCTTTGAGGAGTGTGTCCGTGCCTGTGATCTTGCGGTTCCGGTCCCGCTGCTGCTGAGGCACGGCGGCGATTGAGATCGCGGGGATCACAC
>NW_015634019.1:243094-244637 GCF_001515625.1 Sinocyclocheilus rhinocerous | reverse complement strand
GTTAGTTTTGGCTGCAATATCATGCCATTCCCTACCGAGCTAGATGGGTGCATCCCTGCCAAGCCATGGCGGGTCCGGGTGGGCCAGTAAGGCGCAACCAGCAGGACCTGTTCCTCGTCCTCCCTGACCTTGCACAGTGTCTGTGCGAGCAGGCTCACTGGGGGAAACGTATACTTGCGTAGAGCCCGGGACCAGCTGTGTGCCAGTGCATCCATGCCCAGGGGGGCCGGAGTCAGGGAATAGTATAGCTGGCAGTGGGAGGACTTGTGGGAAGCAAACAGGTCCACCTGAGCTTCCCCGAATCGACTCCAAATCAGCTGGACCACCTGGGGATGAAGTCGCCATTCTCCGGGGAAAGTTAGCTCGATCAGCCACACAATTGAACTCCCCCAGAATGTGGATGGAGCGCAGTGAATTGAGCTCTCGAGTGAGTTGACTGCCCGCATTGCGAGCGTTTGTTACTGCGTGTGCTTCGCTCTCGGAAGGCTCTCTTTGAGGAGGGAGCCTTCACCAGCGTTCCTCGTGGTACCGGCCCCGCTTTCGCCGAGGCGGAGCGGCGGCTGCACTCGTGGGTTTCGTGGGGATTGGAGATGGGCGAGTCCCTATCTTCTTCCTCACCCACCAGATCCAGTGCCCGCTCTCTGGGATCAGAAGCCTGCGCTGCAGTTTCTTCCCCCCGGGGAGAGGGCTCGACGCTCCGCCTGTCTTCCTTCGAGGAGGTTGATGTGGAGGGCGTCGATGAGCTCGCCAGTTGCACAAGCACCAGTTGCACAAGCATATTATGTCTAATATTATAATGAGCAGCATTACTGGGGAGTGAAGCTCGCGGTCAGCTCTCGAGGGCGTTGATTGTGCTTTTCCCGGTGCAAAACGCTCCGCTCTAGCCGGGCGCGCTTTGAGGAGTGTGTCCGTGCCTGTGATCTTGCGGTTCCGGTCCCGCTGCTGCTGAGGCACGGCGGCGATTGAGATCACGGGGATCGCACATGATCTGGCGGACGGGCTGGAGACGGGCTCTCCCTATCTCCACACGCATTCCCTAGATCTAGCGCTCTCTTTCAGGGTTCGGAAGCCTGCGCTGAGGTTTCTTCCCCCTCTGAGTGAGAGCCCGCTGCTGCAGCTATCTTTCTCCAAGGAGATTGATATTGTTTGTATAACCGAGCGGCTCGCGCGCTGCCGAGGCAACGCGTGAATTACATCATTCTCATTTTTTTATATGAATCTTATCACATCAGATCGTGTTTACTTGTCTGGTTGTTTGGCTCCATTTCATTCTGAGGAATTAAATGAAGTATTTCACCAGACTATGAGAAATTAGATATACAGGAGCTCTTGGGATAAAAATTTCTCGAGTGAGAGCACGCGTTTACCTCTCTTCCTCCGAGGTGCGGGAGCAGCCCCAACCAACCGTGTTCCAGCTCCTCGGGCCGAAGACTTCTAGTGGACGGCGGATCTGAGGACCGTCATTCTCGCTGGATAGTCTTCGGCTAAAACGTCCTGACGCCTAGGACCCAGGACTTCTGAGTGCTGGCCCCCTCTGGGGAAG